>NC_047557.1:98074536-98375305 GCF_012275295.1 Melopsittacus undulatus
GCCTTGAACACTACCAGGGATGGAGCATTCACAACTTCCTTGGGCAACCCATTCCAGTGCCTCACCACCCTCACAGTAAAGAATTTCTTCCTGATATCCAATCTAAACTTCTGTTGTTTAAGTTTTAACCTGTTACCCCTTGTCCTGTCACTACAGTCCCTAATGAGTAGTCCCTCCCCAGCATCCCTGTAGGCCCCCTTCAGATACTGGAAGGCTGCTATGAGGTCTCCATGCAGCCTTCTCTTCTCCAGGCTGAACAGCCCCAACTTTCTCAGCCTGTCTTCATACAGGAGGTGCTCCAGTCCCCTGATCATCCTTGTGGCCTCCTATGCACTTGTTCCAACAGTTCCATGTCCTTTTTATGTTGAGGACACCAGAACTGCACACAATGCTCCAAGTGAGGTCTCACAAGAGCAGAGTAGAGGGGAAGGATCACCTCCTTGGACCTGCTGGTCACGCTTCTTTTGATGCAGCCCAGGATACGGTTGCTTTCTGGGCTGTGAGCACAAACTGAAGCCGGCTCATGTTCATTTTCTCATTGACCAACACCCCCAAGTCCTTCTCCACAGGGCTGCTCTGAATCTCTTCTCTGCTCAACCTGTAGCTGTGCCTGGGATTGCTCTGACCCAGGTGTAGGACCTTGCACTTGGCATGGTTAAACTTCATGAGGTTGGCATCAGCCCACCTCACAAGTGTGTCAAGGTCCCTCTGGATGGCATTCCTTCCCTCCAGTGTATCAACAGAACCACACAGCTTGGTGTCATCGGCAAACTTGCTGAGGGCGTGCTCGATCCCACTGTCCATGTCAGCGACAAAGATGTTGAACAAGACCGGTCCCACCACCGATCCCTGAGGGACACCACTCGTTACTGGTCTACAGCTGGACATTGAGCCATTAACCACAGCTCTTTGTGTGTGGCAATCCAGCCAGTTCTTTATCCACCGAGTGCTCCACCTATCAAACTGATGTCTCTCCAATTTAGAGATAGTATTTGTCTATGCAACAAACTGCAGTTTTCTCATGCTCCTGCCTCTTGTCATGAGAACAGCTTTGAACAGACTGGTTATTTTGCCTCCCAATTTGTCTAAAGATGTTCCTGCTGTTGCTCCCAGCTCAGGTTATGGTAAGCAAGGGTTTCTTACGCAGAGGTCTGTGGTCTCATACCAGCATTTTTAACTGTGCCTGCAGTAATGGGCCGATTCAAGCCAGATTTCCCTCTTCTGATATTCAGCTCTTAACTAAAGATCTGCTGGGCTTCAAACCTCTCCCTGTCTCCATCTGTTCACAACTAGTCTCTTAACTGGGATTTTTCCTCTTGAGATTACAATTATAACCAGGTCCTCACTGTGCAATATCAAATCTCACAAAGACATGTCAACACATACAGCTGAGGAACAGTTTCACAGTTTAACTAGAGCTCCCCAAAGCTGACAAAAGCAGGTTACCTAGGTGTGAATGCCAGACCCAAAAATGCCTCAAAGGTTTGTGTTGAGAAAGGTGTAAAACCAAACAAAACCAAAGAAGCCCTGAAGCCTCATGCTGGGATTCCATTAGGCAAGGCATTACTGTCAGAGGCAGATGCTTTCACAGCCAGAAAGACATGACCAAGTCCTTAAAGCATCAGCTCTGAGAGAAATCTGCATTTGAATGCAAAAGGAAACATAGGATATTTGATGTCCTTCACCACCACTACGCTTTATTAACACTGAGAAAAGTTTAATGAGAGCCTAATAGATTGTGCAGTTTTAGTTGCTGACTGCTGTTGAAATGAACGAGAACAAATGGTTAAGAGCCCCACAACCAGGACTTGTCTAACTCCAAATACAATTTAAACTTATGGTATTTCAACTAACAGAAAGACAAGACTTCTTTTTAAGTCTGAATGCTGGATTAAATCCCAGAATCCTGGCCCAGCTACCTATTAGACACACATGCAATGCCCAATAGCACTGACAGCCACCCTTGACTAGGATTGCATTATAAGAGTGTCTTACTAGAAAGCAGGACACATAACAGAAGAAAGTTGGTTTAAATTCCATGGCACCACTAAACAGCTTCCTCCCTACCCAAAGAATCAAAGTTTAATCAGCTCATGCATTACTAAAGGGAGGATACAGGACAGCTCACTTCAGTTGGACTCTGGTCCTGCACTTCTCAAGATCTAATACTAAAGAAAATAAAAGCAACAAAACCAGAAACATGAGCAAGAAAGATGAAGCTATACAATACTTCATGTTCCAAAGTGAACATTTATTACAAGAAATAAGCACTGTCAGCCTGTCAAAGAGAGGGACAAAACTTTACCTGAGAAGACACATGCTTAAACTCAACACTGTGTGAGCTGTCAGTGAGCACAAACGACAATGCACGCGTTGCTTTGTTCACTTTAATAGGTGCCTTGGTGTAACAGGCACAAACACTTCTGGTGTCTGGTAACTCTTTTCCCACTGAATTTTGCACATAGCCATTTTAACAACCCAACTTGCTTTTGTTCTCAAAGAAGAAATGCTTTTCTTTTAGAAACAAGGCTTAGTAGGAAAATTCTACAGCTTAGGAAGCTGCACATGAAGACGCATCTGCATTTGAGACTGTTTCACAGCCAAGAAAGCTTGAATTAATGTAGGTTCACATGAGGAGTATTTCACTGCTAAACTTACGTCTCTGTCAAGAGTAGCTCAAGCACAGATTTTATACAGCAGAATGTTTCTACCCTGGCTAGGAAGCTACAGCCAGACTTAAAATACATACATATACATATTTATAACATTGGAAATACAGATGGGTATTTCAGAAGATCCCATCATAAAGTGTCTGCTTGTAACTTTGCACACTGAAAGCACATTTTTAAAGTCAGGTGGAGATGATTTTTAGTTGTCTTGCTTATAATAATGTACGATGAACGGTGCTTTTAAAGGCGCATTGTGTAACTCCCTATGAATAAGAGATTACGCTCAAAATTAGCATTGTCTCACTGTAGCACTACAACAGCTCACCTAGCCATCAGCTAAATGTCAATGCCGAGCACCCAGATTTGAAGACAATAAATCAAAATCTGTAATTTCTTCATGGCCAATGTTGTGCATGTTTAGGAAAGAGTAGAACCACCCTTTCCCCCCAGTCCAAATTTCAAAATCATCAGTTTTCTACAAAGCTGGTTAGAGTTGACCCACACTCATACCATGCCATGGCACTCACATTTCCAACTCCATTACGTGACACCACTGGAACCTTCTCCAATCCACTGCCTCTCAGACTGTACAATTGCAGTGACGTGTCCTGGTTGCCGATGGTTCACTAGACCACACTTTCCCTCCCTTCAACTATCAGCTATACAGAAATTCTCTCTCCATTGAAGGAGCATCCAAACAGAGAGCAGTAATTTTCCTACTAACAAGCAGGAAAATTAATAGGATACATTTTGAGTTTTTCTTGGGATGACCAACAATAAATCATTTCTGAGCTCAAGTCACATCTTCCATGGGAAGAAAAACATCTTGCCATCAATAACTTCTTTTCAGCTAGCAATAATACATGATGAGGTTTTAAGTAATTCAACCGTAGTGTTTAATTAGCTCTGAAATGCATTTCAGATCATGAATCACACCCTTTCTACCTGCACGAGGTCCCCTGACTAAGTTAAAGGTGTATTTCACTTTCCATGCATAATCCATCTTGAACATCTAATGAGATGCTCTTGCTATACAGACAGTTCATATATCACAGGCAAAAAACAGCAGACGCGCAGTCTCTCTCTTCATATAACTGACTTTCATGTCTTGCTTCACAGAAGTGTTAAAGAAAGAAACCCCAAAAGCCTCTTATGCCCATAACAGAATGGCCACTACTTGCTTCAATTTAAAAGGATTTCTCTTTGTCCAGAGAACCAGCACTAAGGATGAGTAACTCAAGACATCTTGCTGGGGAAATGAAGTAACAGAAATATTTCCTGTTGAAAGGTGGGATACAGAGAATTGCTACAATTTTAAGCAAGACCACACTGACATTTTTCAGAGCACTGACTGATCAAAGAGCAGGATGTTTCTGTCCTAACATTACTTCAGGTGGCTTCATCACACACTGGGCAGGAAGAGTCATGCAGTCAACTAACGTTTAGGGACATCTGTGACCAGCATAAAACAGGATCTCTTATATCAGAATTTATTAAGCATCATTTTTTACATTAAATTACCTAAACCACAAGCATTAAACATACAAAAAAGTCAGTTTTTATTCAGCTGTCAAATGTTTCTGAAGTCATTATTATGCTTTTATGACAAGATCAATAATTATGACTGCATTTTTTCCTTTTGCTGAAAAAGAGACAAGATTAGCAAACTTCTTGTTGAAGACAAATTCAGACTCACAATCTACTAAAGTGTCAAATTGTAAATGTTGCCCAATATTTGGCTCGCTCTATGTATTATTAAAAAAAGTTTCAGTACAAGTCCCTCTAGTTTTAAATAAGCTTTATAAAAAGTAAACAAAAATGATCTTATTTCTGTTTTCCCATCTTATTTATAGAATAGTAAAAAAAAAACGACACATGTTCACATGTTTCTGAGGTCTTCTTTCAATTTGAAGACAGCAAAGGTTTCATTTTCATAATAAATAAAGCAGTGAAAACTGAACTGCCCTACTGGACTGGACACAGCTTTACTCCAAACACTTCTTTCAGATGTTACCATAAACTGTAAATAATGTTGCTCTCAATTGCATGTGACACTTCTCTAGTTATGCACAACATTTATAAAGAATGATGGGATTAGTGCACAGTAGAAGCTGCTGAGTGGTTAAGTACGTATGACATCTATTAAATACACATCCACTCTGAAAAAGGTTTATTTATGCAGATGGTAAAAGTTTCAGTGAGAACTGACTCAGATTCACACATCTATCCTTTACACTAAACAGAAAGTACTTCAAACAATCTCAGTTTGTGGTACTGTATTTGGTAGAAAACGCTTCTATTGGCTCCAGTTGTGCAGCTGATATTAGTCACGAGGTTTTAAGAACTTTTTCTTAGCTTTTTTGCTAGGCCTTATTTCAATATTCTCACAATTTTCTTCATCCATTAATACACGCTGGTCTCTTCTTCTCATGAATTTCTTCCCTACTGTCCCCACTAATGTTTCATACCTGTGAAGTTAATAAAAAATTTACAGCTTTTACTAAAAACAGACAAAATTTCAATGGAGCAAATCATAAATCTAATCACCAGCTTAAGTGGTGTAAAAAAGCTGGTCACCAGAATTGTAAGAAGCACAAGTACTACAAGATCACTTAGTATACTATTAATTTTGGCAATTTGGTTTTGTTAGTAATTTGGAACAAGGAGGAAATTAGCATGAAATACCTGGATAACAAAGACCGGAAAACCCTTTCAAGATATTTTACCCCCAAAATATCTTATATGGGGTTGAAGATTCTGTGGATAGAGATTCCACTGAATACACACCAAAATTCTTTGAAAATCACCCTTGTAAAGTACCTTATCCGCTGGTGGTTTTTCTGTTTTTGTTTTGTTTGCTTGCTTCTTGGGTTTATTTTCCCCACATATAATGCATTAATATATCATATTCCTAGCTAATATTGATTATGTCCTAAAATGTAACTTACCTTCTGGCCATTTCTGCATCTGACACATCAGCCTCCATTTTATCATCCACTTCAATTTCTTCTTTCTTATTCTTAGAGTTCATTTGGATCATTAACTTCTGAGAATGAAGAAAGAAATAGCTTAACCACACAAGAAATAACTTGACACAATGGCAACTATGCTGAAATTCACTGGTAGGCGAAATGCATTATAGATAAGAATCAAATTTAATAACTCTTTTGTTCCTAGTCAGGCTAGAGCATACTGCTAGGAAAACTCAAGAAGAAAAGGCAACATGTCTGTCTGTTATTCTGCTGAGCTTAGAGTTTGCCTTTGGGAAAAGGGGCAACACAGAGACAGGGTATTAAGTATATTGTACTATTCAAACATCCTAAAGGGGATGCCAGGCATCTTTGGGAGACCAGAGAATTAGATTATAATTAATTTTTCATTGTTATGTTAGCATACAGTCCTTGGTTTTGTTAAGAAGGAAAAATATCTGCAAGCATACACAGTAAAAACCATGTAGCAATAATGTGCCAAGTCAGTGAGAGCAAGTTCAAAGTAACTAGAAACCTCCCAGTAATTCACCTTACATAGCCTTTTGCACATCTCAGTCTTTACACCTTCATTCTCCTGCTTCAGTCCTGGGTTAACATTTTTATTACTATCTCAGTGTAGTTCTACCAGCATGAATTATGTGAGAAAAAAATCAAAGAGTCGCTTGCTCAGAATTTTTACTTTGGAACTTTAAGCCCTTACTTACACAAGTAAGTGTTGAATGTTTTTAGATTAAACTCTAATTAAATAGCAGAGGGAAAAGTGAGCTATTGTTATGGTGAGCAGCATGTGGGACAGCTTCCTCACTTCAGGGAAGTAAAATCTGCAGGAGCCATGCAATTACTGGCCATCAACGCAAGGAGATAAAAAGCTTGTATTTACCAGATGCTGCACCGATCAACATTTTGGTTTCAATCATGGACTTCCTGTACATGGAAGGATTTATGAAAGGGGCTAAAAAGGCCAAACAGCATGCAGTCTGAAAACTCAAATCCTCATCCCCAAGAGCTTCAATCCTAATGTGAGATCACCTCAAAACACTTAAATGGTACCTCAATTTCTGGATTGAATCCGTTGAAGGACATCCTGCCATAAAGTAGTTCCTCGCATACCACAAAGCTTTGCTCTTCTATGATAAAGCTCCTGCATGAAACCCCAAACCCAGCATTTTGTCAAATGGAGCACCTCAAAATGATCAAATTAAATGAATGAATAAGCAAAAAAAAAACAAAACCAAAAAACAGCTTCCTCCCAGTAAACGAAAAAAAAAAAACCTTCCCCCCAATAAACAAAACCAATGTGTATTTTGAACAATCAACTACTTTCTGAAGCTTAACTGCTCTGATAAATCTTCCAATACAAGGATCTTGGAGTGCAAAGGAAGAGTTCTTGCCAGTAAAGCTGTGCCAGTTCCACAAGCAAAATTAACTCTCCTGACAAAAAGCACTCTTTGCTGGTATGATTCCACCTACATGAATGTTTTTGCCAGAATAAAAATACCACATAAATATCACTCTCCAGGTGGCATTACTATACCAGCAAACGCTTCTAATTAATTTTTCATTGTGATGTTAGACTTGGCATTATTGAGTCTGTCAGGATATAAAACATCGTGCAATTCTCTGTTCAGTAAAGATTTCCCCTTTCTCCATCCTTTTTAGCTCTTTTGATGAGCACAGAGTGAGAAAAGAAACATAACCCTGAGGTGTTCATAAACCACACATTTGGTATAAGTACCTCTGTGAATTGTTCCTTCTTTTCCTCACACATACATGCTTTTCTTCCCTCACCCTCTTCATCTTCCATGTAAAACAAAATCCTACAGGAAGTTAGGCTAAAGTAATCAAAGCTCATTCTCCCACCTCAGGTAGGATGAGTTAAACACATACCACAAACAGCAGAGATCCATTTAACCTGTCCAATGACAGAGACTCCAGTGTCTCCTACACCAATCTACTGCAGTGCCCCAATAGCCTTACTGTTGGAAAAATTCTCCCAATGTACAGCTTGAACCTTCCTTGCTGCAGCAGAAGCTCAAATACCTATTTTATCAATGACTTTGTTCAACTGCAGCTCCTTGGATCCGAGCTTTTTGAAAATGATGTATGCTCTCCCTCAGTGGCATTTTTGTCCTCTTCTGAATGGACAAAAAATGACCAATTTTAAAAGTAGTTCTCTTGCTATTTAGAGCACCCTTCATAAATAGCAGGAATGGACATTTTCTTTGTTATTAGTTAAGCCTTCCTTTATTTTTTGCCATGCCCTCTTCTATTTCAAAGCAGGATTTGAAGTGAGCTGGACTAAAAAAAAATAGAACTGTCCTGAATGAACCTAACCATGGGACTGGAGCTGAATTTACTAAGACAGGGGTTTCAAACTTCCTTTTGCAAATGAAGGGAAAAAGCAGCAGTAAATGAGTTGGCCCCTGCTTGAAAGACTAATTATATACATCCAGAAGAATGTGCAAATGAAAAAACACAACACACACAAGAAATGAAAGTAGGTCAAACTTCCCTAGGCAACCTTGAAAATGTTCCTGGAAACAGATAATAAAGCTGTAATGCCAGTCTGCCACTATTTTTGTTTCAATTAATTGGTTATTAATAATACTCCTGTTATAGAAAAAAATTATGTATATTCTCTTTCTACTCCACAACAATCTAATGATGATAAGAAGTATAAAAGGGTACAGGCTTACTCTTTTGCCTTTTTAACTGGCACATCAAGATACCAGTGTTCATCACTAATGACCTTCTTTTCTTCTTCTTCTAGTTCTTTTTTGGTTTTTGCGTCCAAACCCTTTTGCATGAACTACAAAGACAGACACATAAACAGAGTTTCAATTTTTTGCATCATGAATATGTTCAAACATCCAACAATTCCATGACAACAATTATCCATTACATAACATTTAGCAGCTGATAAAAAGTAAAGGGTTTTTTGGGGATTTTTTCCCTGGGCTTTGTCTAAGTTTGGGCAAAGAGAGAATGGAAAAGTAAATAACTAATCACAGCTATCGGCTGGAAGTCAACAGTCATCCACAGTACTTAGAGAAAAACAGACCTTTCCTGGTTAGTTTTAATTCTACAAGCTATGGAAAGTCTCTAACTTTGCTAAGAGAGAACATACTGATGTGAGTTACTGCTGCATATCAGACACCAACACCACTCATTCAAACAGCACTGGAGCTCAGAGTTAGAGGTAGTTTATATCAGATTGCCCGGTTTTGGAAACATCTATACTTTCAACCATCCTCTTATTTTCTACAATTTAATTTAATAAACTGGCTTGCATTTGTAGCTCTGAAGGTGCCTTTGGAAGTAGAAAAGAAACAGAGGCTATGAAAAGAAGTCTTCTGTAAGGAGTTGTACCAACTCTTAACTTATCACTGATGACCTACCAAAGTAGGAGTCAAGTGGTATAAGTATCTTAACTCACTGCAGAAACAGCCTGCCAAATTAGTTGAGACCAGTAATGTAGTTGAGTGTAAGACTGCTATTTTTGCCTAATACAAGGATATTCCTGCAAATTGCTTCCTCAGTGACAACCTTTGGCAGAGGATGGAAACAGGCAGAACGGCAGTCTCTCTCACAGCTGCAAGTAAAAGAGGACATCTGCCACAACCTATGTAAAACTGCTGAGTGCAAAACTACGGACCTATGCGAAACATCCCTTTTACTTGCAGTTGTCTCAAGTCAGGTGCCTGAATTGAGTGATAATTAGGTATTAACAGTGTTAATCGAATATGATAAAAAGCGCAGAAATCTCCAGAACCTTATGGTGATAACTCTCACATTCTCACATCCCTAAGAGGTGGCACCTCCCTTAAGGTCTATAGAAAGTGTCTAAATAAGTTGATCTGTCAGAGGTGTACCTTTACATCAATGTAATTCCCAGCTAGAAGATAATCTACCAATACAGTTTATATGCACCCCTGCAGAAAAATTGTTCTGTGGGTATCAAAGCATACCTGTATATTCAACACTGCAGAGGAATTCTATATCAGCTAGTTTTACCTCTGTCTTTTAGAGGAGCACCATTTTCTGTGTTTAGATAAGCCTGAAGACTGACAAGTAACATGCCAGTGGGGAACACTAGGCTTGGCCATACTTTAGGTCCCAACTAAAATGGGCTTGGCTGAGGACAGATCCCAAGAAGGCATCACAGAACACTTCCCTCCCACAAAAAAAAGACCTTGTTTGAAATATAAAGGCAACACAGATCTGTAATATAGGTATTACATATACCCCACACATCTTTTCAGTTTTTACAAAATGCCCCAGTAAACCAAACTCAAAGGTAAAAGCCTATACAAAGCTTCTGTGATTGTGAAACAGAAAATAAATATTTTCCATTTCTATTTGCATCCAGTGTACAAGATCTTTAATGAAATAAAAATTGACTTTCGCTTTCTGAGTCAATTCAAAATCCGTCAAGGCTTTCCAATTAAAATCACACTATCTTCTCCAGGAAAATAAGTGAATCTATCATGTGGAAAACCACACTGCTCAAGGAAATTGGTTAGCCAGTCAGAAAACTCAACAGAAGAAATTTTGCTACAAGCACCCAATTAAATAATCATTTCACATTACATTTTAAAGATTATGTTCCTAAAGATTAATACACGAATAACTAGATAAAAAATGTGATCACATTTATCTAAAATGTAAACACACACGGATGGATTAAAAAATAGACCCATTATGGTCAACAGAGTACGTACATCAGCAACAGGGGGATTATTTGGATTAAGTTTCCCCAAGCACCTGATGGCAAAAGCCATCCTTTCATATCAAGCAATGAGCACAGGTAGCCTAGTATTTAGTGCAAATGGTCTTCACAAGGCTACCACTGACCACATATCACTCTTTGATTCCACTCCACCAGCCTGCTGAATTGTGATAGTACATCTTATCAGCACCTGTGGAGGCAGCTGCTAAAGGATTAATTAAAGCATTTGTAAACAAGAAGATCTGCAGAAGGGAAGTGCTAAGTACAAGATCTGTGTATGACCTTTTCTGAACCTTTTCATCTCTTCAAAGCTGGCTACTGCTGCCTGGACTGTAAACCTGCAAATGTCATGGCAGCACATCCACAAGCTGGCTCTCCACAGGCTTTTATGGAAGAAAATCTAAGATCTGGGTTGTGAAATCTCCAAGGGGGTTAATTAACTGGCAAACAACAGAGGAGTGGAAATTAACTCTAAAACAGTGTTACCAAAAAATAAGAAAAAAAAATGATGCTGCAATCCAGAACTCTTATTCTATCATACACTGATGGCTAATTAAGCTCAACATCTACTCCCTTTTGACAGTGAGGCAAGCTGTGTTCCATTCCCTCTGTGTGCAAGTTTTAGTCTTTCATTAGCAGCATCTGTTAACTGGGGTAAACATTCCACCATCTTACTGTAGCAGAGTACACTTTATGTGAAATATTGAACTGAAGTCAGCCAAACTCCAGTGTCTGAAACACAGTCCAGTATAAATATGTGGAGGGAAAAAAAGGTGAATAAAACACCATAAGCAAGAAGCCACAAAGACCCTGTCATACTCAGCTGTAAAAAAAAATAATGGATATTAACATTTTAAAAGAACTTAATGGCAACTCATTTTTTACCAGTTGTTTTCCAGCAATAAAGTACCATCAATCACAGCAGAATGTACTCTACTGAATTAAGGTGTTGTGGTGCACAATCTGAAGCAGAATCCATTAGCCAGTAAGTGGGGACTAATTTCACATTGGTTTTGACATGATAGTCACGATTCCAAGGGTAACAGGCACATCACAATGTTACTAACAGCCCTCGCATTTACGACTTGGGAAAGGTGGTTAATACTGCCATTCAAGCTGGGTACTTTATTAGCCAGCAACATAAACAGTCAAAAAATGGACACCGTAAGAGAAAAATAAACCTTTTATTTCCCCTCAAGACTAAAACCACTCCCAAGTAAGGTAAACAATATTAATATTTAAATTTCAACGTGTGTGCACGATATAGGAAGAATTCTCATACTTTTTGTATGCACAGCTCTAAACAAGCTGGGTGAAAAGAAAAGCCTCTCAAATGGTGCCCTGAGGGTTGGCTCTTGCAGGGCAAGAGCTCCTGCGGCAACCACGAGGCTGCTTTCCTGGATGAAACCCTCCAGCATCATACAGGTTATAACCGACGCCTCTGCCCAGCGCTTAAATAGCCCGGAGTTGGGCAACAGCCCTCTGAAATTGACCAAATTGGAGGGGAGCTGCCTACACTGCAGACCTGAGTGAAAGGGCAAGCGAAAATACACAGGGATGTACTTTAAAGTGTGATGATGGGGGAGACCCGGAACAGGCCAGGGCACACGCTCAAGATGGCTGACGCCATGGCAGGGGCTGGGTCCGTGCCTGTCCCCGCTGCTCGCGGCACGGCTCGGGCCTGCTGCCCGCACCGGGCTCCGCCGCGGCCTGGACACACGGTGCGGCCGCCAGCCCCATTCCTCTGTCCCTGCGGCCGCCTCACGGGGCCGGGCCGCTGCCCGGCAGCAGCGGCCCCACACCGGGCTCGGCCGTCCTCCCCGCACTCTACACCGCGGGCCAGACGCCGGGCACCCGCTGCCGCCCCGCTCCAGGGACCCCTCCGCCTCACCTTCATGCGCAGTAGGTTCCTGGATAGCTTCATCTTCGCCTCTCCGGTCATCGCGACAGGCATTACCACCAGGCCGCACCGAATCCCCAAGCTCGCGTAGTGCCGAGGCCTCATATACCGGAAAAGAAGCGGGAGGAGGAGGCGGTGGCGGCGGTTCAGCTCCACCCTCCGTGCCCAGCTGCAGTGACAGGCCTCCATGCACGCCCCGGAGGAGTGGCGGAGCGGGCGGGGATGGAGGGTGCAGGAGGTGTGTGTGGAAACAACGTTAAAGCCCCCCAAATGTCGTGTGTGGAGCCGCTTCTGTGAGGTGTGGGCGCTGGAGGTTGTAAGCAGGAGGTAAATCTGACTCGGTATGAGATGGTAATGCACCCGAGATTTATCAATGCTTGTGCGTTCTGTAGTGCCTCAGGGTTATGGTTTCATCCATAATATTTTGATATTGCAAAAACAGAAGAAAAGAGAGCGTGAAATGTACCTCATATTGGCGTTTGGAGGCTGCTTAACTTATTTAGCTTTCATTTTCAAAATGGGCACTTGCAAAAAAAATAATCACAAAGCGGTCAAATGTAATTATGAAGTGTGTAAATTCGAAGGTACTGCAAAAAGCCTCAAAGCTTTGTTAGTCCTGAACCATGATCTTTGAACCAAATCTTGGCAGCCCTGTCTTTGGACTTCCAGGCTGGGCTCTGCTAGCTGAGGAGGAAATGCTGCTAGGAAATTGCCAGCTGACTCCCAGTCACAAGCAGGGACCACAATTTCTGTATATATCCTCATAAATCCGATTTCTGATGCCTGTTTTGACATTCAGCACATAAACCAGGTGATAAAGCAATAAGAGTGAGGGTTCAGTGTGAAAAACTTTAATGAACTGGTGTGCTCCAAAAGACAATGCAGGCAGAAAAGTTCCTGTATTTGAAGATGTAGATCAAAGCTTGAAGAACTCTGTAAAGATTTATGCTTTAATAGAGTCCACAAAAACATACAATGAAGGGCAAAACCTGGTTGTACTGAGAAAGGACAAATTAATCCACATCCAGGCATCCTTATTGCACAGTTAAGCTGAGAGGGTTAAAATCACCACATCACAAATATGAATGAAACATGGAGCCACAATCACTTCGAGGCAAAGTCATAACATTGCGTGGGAATATTTGATTTTCATATAGGCAAGGTCCCTTCATTTCCAGGCTCCATAAATGAATTGAAGATGCTCTGAAATTCAGGGTCACAGTGAGAAAGTCTTTGTGTAAGTGCAGGAGCTCTCCTGCTTCATTTGGCCCCATCGTGTTAGCTCCTCTGCTCACTTTCTCATTAACAGCTATTAAGCCTTCCCAACAAAAGAAAGCTGGGAAGAAATTTGCAGTTTTGGGAATACAAATGTTCATTAAAGAATGAACATGTTTGAGTCTTAGTGAACAAACCAGTAGGGGAAAGATGTTAATTTATCGAATGGCACAGTACAGCCATAATCTGGACACTTTTTTTTGTTATTTTTCTGTTTATCATGCATCCTAATAATGTATTTGCTTTTTGTTGATCACTGCAGATCAGAGCCCTGTGTTTAATTGCATGGTCTTTAATGTCACTCAGGGCTTTTTCTGAGCATTTTAAGTTCATTTACAGTCCAGGAGCGTACTTTAAATGATTCCATTGAAATATGTTTCTGCACAGTCATCAGCACTTCTTCAGCCATTGAGTGCCTGGCTCTGCTTGATGGCCTCTGCCAGAGCTGTTCCTGTTGCCCTGTCCTGCCTGCAGAGCAGTCCAGCTTGACACTTCTTCAGCAGGCTGCTTAGAGCCTTATTCTGGATGCATGTATCAGCTGCCCAATACTTTTGATGTGCAGGAGTATGATACCACCAACTCTTTAATCTGTGGGAGCTGAGTAATAATGTACAATGCCATGCAGTGTCTAACTGGGAGGGGACAGTGCAAAGGGCTTTTAACTCATCACAAGGATTATTCCTGGTGCTCCCTGATGAGAAAGGGCTCTGGATCCATAGCTTGAGTCCCATTGCACCTTGTGTCTTGGTACCATGCTACAGGCTCACATGGAGATGCTGCCACTGTCTTGTGTGTTAGCACATCAGCTAACAACCCACCACAGTACAGGCAGGGTGAAGTGTTTTGCAGTAAAGGCAGTACAGACTGTGATATTTATTTAGAAAAGTGGAAACTGTAAAAAGGCTGCCATAGAATTTGATGTATTTTGGCAGTAAAAAAGTCTGAAGGAAATTTTTGGATTACATCTCCCATCACTTGAATTGGATGGAGTGGTTACAGATAGCAATCAGCTGTCTCCTGGACCAGATTATACTGTCTGGTAAATCTGAAGACACTCCACTGATTACAGGAGAAATTTTGTGTGATTTACTGGTGGTAGTGGAGGTAACTCAGAGAAGAATCCAGCTCTATAAATATGCCCACTTCTAAGGCAGAGCAAGGTGGGAGAGATGCTCTGCTTAGGAAAGAGTCGAGGGTCATTGTAAATGACAATTAGACACCTCTCCCATAGTTCTGACAGCTGTACAGCAGCTTTGCTTTCGACCTGGAAATCCATTTCTTTTTCAAAACAAAAGTGCTCAGGGAAATAACTCAGGGAAATGGAGCTCCATTTCATCAAAGACTGTACATGAAACAGGCAGATAAAAGATTTTTGTTCCTAGGAAATGCAGTCCCTTCTTCCTTTAGTAATTACAGAAGTCAAATCAAAGTTGTCATTAACATTATTTAAGAAATGATCTGTCTTGGAGCCACTGAAGTGACAGCTGTGAACTGATTTCATGCCAATGGGATCTAATTTGAGGGAACTTGTGGGTTACTTTTTCTGTAGCTGTTTATTTATTCATATTCTCACAGTATTGTGATTTTAGTGAAAAATATCTCAAACCTTACACCAGCCTATCTGGTGATGTGATTTTTAATGAGCTGTCTTTGAATTCTGAAGCAGCTTTTTACAGGTCTCAGAATACCTGAAGCTTTTCCCCCCTCCCCCCTTCAAATATAAAAATTCTTATAGTGTGACAAGTGAATCATTAATTTGTGTCAAAATCCTTCACTGTGTTTTAAGCGAGAATATGATGTGTTTTTCTGTATGAATGAGGAAAAGAAAATGAGAAGTAGAGCTGCCAGAGGTCTGTTTGCAAACCTGAAAGGAAGGTGTGAAGTGCTACATATGACTGGGTGGGATCAGAAAGGTACTTTCATACCCTATGCTCCCTACAGAAACAGCATGAAACTCTCAGTGGTAGAGATGGCACAGGTTTCAAGTGGAAGACTTGGTTTCTATCTCTCTTGCTCCCACCAAGCTCTGAGCTGCTAATACATGCAGCGTATGGACAACTGCTAAGGTCCTCGGTGACTGGAGATTTGTTAGAATATTCATTACCGTTTGATGCATGCATGTATAACTCGCTGGTCTGTGTGCGCTGCTCATCCTACTTTGTACCTAATCCACAGCGGATATGCCACAGCTCTCAGCTTCAGCGTGCGGTGTGTCAGCTCTAGGCTGCACTGAGTCATACTCTTAGCTTTTGAAGTCCCTCTTCAGTGTTGGCACTGGTTTAGGTGGCAGCAGACACATGCAGAGTGTTTTAAATCCCTGCCCCATGTACCTTTGTTGACCCCAAGGTTTCCTGTGGTTGGGGACAATATGGAAAGAATGAAGCAGAAGCCCAACTCCTGTAATTTGGGTAACACAGATCCATATGCACACTTCACCTCTTCAAATGGCTGATGCTTTCCTTTTAATAGCCTTAGATGGTTCACAATCTGTGCAATGTGAAAAGGTGTACCTTAACAAAGTACTTTTAGCAAAATAGAGTTACAAAATGTCCAGGACAACCAAGACGTATCTTTGGCGGAAATGCCTGTTGTCAGTCTAGGAGAAGACAATTTACCATGAATGCTTTTGGCTGTCTGGGTGGCAGGGTGCATTTATGGGAATAAATACAGTAATTCCTTTTTGATTATAGAAAAAAATAGCTTCATAATGGTAGCTCCCTATCTTCTCCCACCACCTCAAGTGGTGGGGGGAGCACACACCTGTCTGTCATTTTACTGGCATACAGAGATGCCTGAAAATTTGATCCTGTGTTGCAATTATTTGATATATCCCAGTGCTAGGAGTCAGAGCAAAGAGGACTGAAGAACAGTGTGGACTGTCCTTCTCTTTGCTTGCCTTTAAAAATTGAGAGGCTTTTAACTTTTGGGATTTGACGGAATCACAATTAAAAGAGAAAAGGAAAATATCACCTTCCGTTTGTTAAGTATAAAAATGCAATCCAGCAGTGCTGCTGGTGCTTTGCTATTTCCCAGGTCAATAAATGGCTCCCCTGACTTTAATAAACATTGATGCTGCAGGCTTGTTCTACAATGATTGAACCTTTTTATAGTTTCAACCACTCACATGGCATCAAAGCTTGATGATTTTTTTTTTCCCTTTCTTTTTCAGAAGGGTTTCTTCTGATTGATTAAATTGTCATTTTCTGAGTTAGTTGCTGAATTATAACTTGGTATTTTAACTGTGTGATTTGTTTAAAGAGACAGCGTTTTGATATAGCATACCAGCTGAGAATTTTTAAGCAGTAAAAGGGAATTTTACTCACTTTGTTCTCAGCCTTTCATCACTGCCTGACAAAAATGCTCCTGAAAACAATGTAGAGGCAATGATATGAGAAGGTACTTAGATTCACACTCACTTCTTCTTTATTCCATCATGGAGCTGATCTGTGCGGTATTATATTGCTTTCAATTAGTAGTGAGACACCCCGTTGTTGTTTATCTTTCCAAGAAGAAGGGAAGGAAGGGGGAATCAGAGACATAAATGTGAATGCTACCCAAGGTGATACTGAGAGTAACTGACATAATTGTTCTTTGGACCAACTTATTTACCCCTTAATAGGCACAATGGATTTCTTTGCACCAAAATGAGGGGCACTGAACACACAGAAGTCAAATAACTGCAATGCTTTCACCTAAATCTACACTGGGGCTGGTTCAAATGGATAACCACCTTGTAATTCTTTAGAAACGAAGAAAATCACATCCATGTGATGATGCATTAATTGTTTTATTTAACCAGCTGCAACATTCCTTCCCTGTGGATAGCTGCTTGGTTTCAATGTGTGACTTATATTTTTAACTTTTCTCTGTCCTCCCAATTTAAATCTGGGTTTGAGACAGTAAAGATGAAGTGAATGAGACTCATATAAAAAACATGTCTGTTCAAAATGTGTTTGGGAAGAAAAGCCAACAAAACTGTCTTGTAGCACATAACAGGGTGTCTTTCGCTTTTGATTTACAGTGCCTGCAGGGGAAACGGCGTAATCTAATGGTCTGAATATGTGAGATCTTATTTCTGTTCACTGCAGCATTTCCCTGGTCAGACTCTGAAACAGTGCTTAGCAGTGGAAGTCTCCGGGTATCGGTATGAAATACTGAAGTCCAATTATACTTCTGCTTGTACACTTTCCCCTCTCTGGTCATTTCAGCTTCTGCTCTGAAATAATAACTTATGACAGCGCAAAGCTGAATTTCAGCAGTGAATTATAACCCTGGCCTCTATATTTAATTGCATGAGACTGCAACTAACCCACTATCCATCTTAGTACCTTGAACTCTTTTTGCCTCTTTTCCTCTGTTTCTATACCATTCATTTAAGACCTTTTAAAAAAGTGCTAAATAGGTGCCCCAGAACAAGGGGAATTGTGAAGTGAACATTTAAACTTCTTACCCGCTGTCAATTTCTGAAGGTCTTTTGCTAAAAAGAGGCGAGTGGAGTTCACCAACATGGGGTCAATATGAAGTTCTGTAGGCTTTGGCTGTTTTTCTTGCAGTGCTGCTGGTGCTGGTTACCTGAAAAAGGGTTCAGGAGGACCCTTTGCAAGCAATGGTTTGGATATGATCCCATCAGCCAGGTGCTTTACAGGATATCCATTTTCCCCCTACAGTGCCAAATGAAGTGACTGCTGGAAACAGGGCCGGGGTTGATGTCAGATTAATGCTCTAATTTAACATGGCAAATCTGGTGTTCCTGGCATCTCTGTTTTAATCATCTGAAGATTTCATGGCAAAATGTTGATACATGTACAAACTTTTAGTGATAAAAGCAAAAAGTAAGGTATTCTTTTGCAATGATCATAAACACAGTATTATAATATTTTTAGGAGAGCTGCTCATGCTGATTTCAAAATCATCTTGAAGCCATTTTGTAGGGTAGGAAATAAGCTATAACATGAAAAAGAGTAAAATATTCATTAAAGCTGTAATGATTTATTGCATTATGAGGTAGCACACTTTACCTTAGTACAGTTCCTCACTGAATGTTTTTCTAATTTCCATAAGTAATTGACCTCTCATTAGCAACTCATTAGAAAAATTGAGGTCATATGAGAAACACAGACCCACTGCAACAGAAACTCTGCATGAGAATAAATTACTGAAAACTCTAATGAATTCACAGTAAAGGACCACAAGAACCTTCCTTTCCCTGACTGAAAAAGTATTTTGTTTACATCTGTAAAATGAAACACTTTTCTCTGACTATATACATATGCACACTCAATGGTCCTGAAATCCATGCTTTGACTCATGGCTGATTTTCAAATGCAGTGAATATTCACTACTTCTTGCAAGCAGCTTAACAGAAAAAAAGACCTATCCAAATAATTCCAACACATATGAAAGATCATGTAGCAACTATAGGCACCAAAGCTGGAAAAAGTAAATACACTTTTGGAATGCTAAGTATATGGCTTAATTTTTGAAGGAACTAAATACCAACTGATGCTTCTCAGTGACTCCAGCGTAAATGCAAATACTTCCCAGAAAAGGTGTTTAGTGCTGAATTTGTGTCCATGAGCAGTTGTTTCAGGAGGCAATCATCTGACATGTCCTTTGTATAGCCACTGTTAGCCAACACATGAATGTTAACAAGCTCAAATAGTAGATTTTGCACATATTGAGGTGTTAACTTCGATAACCTTATATATCTGTCTTTTTAGGGATCAATAAATCAATTTCAAGCTAGTTTTTTGTCACTGCAATGTTGTGAAAAGCAAGGTTGATATTCAATGTAAAGTTTTATGAGTCCTGGATGCTCCTGGATAAACCCAGAAAAAAACCCAGCTCATTTCTTTTTTAATATGTCCCTTAAAATCCAGATGCCTATCTGAAACTTACTTGAAAGTGACAGGATTTATGGGTTCCAAGTTAGTGTTTCATTACAAAGCTACATGAGGATGAGAAAGGAAGAAAAATCCCTGTCTGAAAGTCTGTACAGCAGAGAAGAGATGAGCTGATGAACCTCCTTGACCTTTAGCAATATTGGCTAAGAAACTGCAGGGTCTAAAAGGAGGATAAAAACAAATGGGCTAATAATGTAGAGCAGTGGGAAAAGCGACTGGCTTTGGACTCCCCTGGGAAAAATTCCAGTTTGAATCTCCTTTTCCTCATTTGGGAAGTGTACCTGTTGCCTGGTTACCCTTGTCACAAGTTGTTTTTTCAGTTTTCTTAATGAATTCTCCTTCAATGGGCCATTGCATAACACTGTTTCAATATAGGTGAATATCTGTTTTGTTTTGCCTACTAAACTGTAGAAGAAAGAAAGCACACACGTGATCATGAGGAATTTCCTGTTATGGAAGAAAAATGTAGTTTTAAAAGCTCCCTGGGGAAAATCAGACTATTTAGCTTTCCATGACATTTGAAGATGAAAGACATTTAAAAGAGAAAAGAGGTGGTATATAAACAGTGAAGTTTCATGGCATATTGATTGTATCATGCCATGGGACTATTGCAAGTAATTAGTTTTGTGACATTGCTGCTGTGTCTTCTTTTCTGCATGGCTGCAGGAAGCATGATTGCATGGTTAAGCCCTGATGCTTTCAGTCCAAATGTAGAGTAAAATATGCTCTCTAATTGCTTTTAGCACCAGAGAGCACCTCCTCCTAGAGCTGTGACTGAAGTGAACTGCAGGGCCAGTTAAGAAACCAAACGTGATACAGTCCCAGAAAGGTGAGACTATATTACCCAAACATCTGTTCAACATCTCTAGGATTTTCAGGACTGCTATAGAAACAGAGCTTATAAAGACCCAGACAACTAAGAGATTGGTGTAAACCATCAGAATCAAGTTTATTAATGTGTCTCTCTGCATAGCACTCTGCTCTTCATTAGAGCCCACCCTTTCCCACACAGTTTCACACTCCTACACTGCACTGCCAGGATGACTCATGGGCAGAATTTCTTTAGAATTTAGGAATAGATTTGGATTTCAGTGAGTTGTGGAAAATATACATACTTCCTCTTATGCCCACGCACATACTCTATATATTTCATTACATATGGGATCTGAATCAGTAATACTAAAAGCCTGAAGTTGAATGAAGAGCAAAATGCATTTATAAGCATATTCTTTGGTAAGTTTTTGTTGGTTTTATTTTGCTTTTCTGTTGCTTTTTTTTTTTTTTAATTATTCAGTCATTTTGTGAAATACCTGATACATTTCAAGGTGGAAACAACACACCCCAAAAGAGGTAATTCTCCTTATACAAGTTGACCTTAAAGAAGACATACCACTAGGCATAAAATTAATAATTTAACTGAAGTAATTAATAACAATTCCCCTCCTTCCCTCAAAATAGAAGGAAAAAGCTCACTTGTGGCACATGTGTGTTTTTACAAGACTTTGGGGTTTCACCTAGTTAATGGGCACTAGGGTTACACTAACACTAGCTGTGTCTTGCTTCTTTATGCTGAAAGCTGCTAATGAGAAAAAATAGAGTGTTATGGTTATGGATTCAAAAACTATTTCCAAACCTTCAGTATTGTGCTAGTATCTAATGGGGCTAGCAAAATTGGAATCCACTAAAATAGCTAGGAAGGGGACCTTTAATGACACCATCAGAAGTAAACAGCTACTGTTTAGTTGCAGTATGCTTTTGGTTGTTGTATGCAAAATGGTTTAATATCACCTTAATACCAGCTTGCCATGTGAAAAATGACCCTGTCAACTTGATACAGAAGTAGGATATTGAGAACTGGAACATTTTGTCTAATAGGGAAGAGGTGACATAGACAAACTGAATAATGTTTAATTGGATAAAACTGACTTGATTGTAAATTCCAAACAAAATTAAAAATATTGCACTAAGATTTATAGGATTTGTTTTCTTTTTTTTTTTCTGTATGTTAGCTGGACTTTGGTTGTGTCATCAGTATTTCAGTTTAGCAACAGTTTTATATTCTTTACTGATAAAAGCCAAAGTCTAAATATTGCAAGACATTTAGCAATGCCAATATAAATGGGAATTCTCAGTTGTGCAAGGTCCAGTTATTGATGTTTTTATTAGCAATCCTTATATAAGGCACAGAATGTCTTCCTTCTCACTGCCATACATGGAAATGAGGAAAATGCCTATTGCACTTAACTAACAGTTCTGACTGAACACATCTCTGTCCTGTGAGTAGCCACAAGCATAATGTAAATATGTTTAAGCACAGTGTCTCAGCAATGTGGCTTTTGGCATCTTTGCCTATCAATGATTCTTCTCCTGTCCTGGCTACGGGAATGGAGTAGAACAAAAATCAGATATACAGAAGTTATTTCTCCAGCTGTTTAAAAGAGCTCTCAAGTTCAGGTACATGAACCCCAACCCTGCTGAGTTCCTTCAGTATATATTATTGTATCTACTCAGGGAAAGGCTTGTGAGGATACTATAGGGACATTCTTTGAGAAAATTGTTTTCTTAGAATTTTGAGTAGCCACTATAAAAAACCTGAACTTTTATCTGTGTTATTTTTCCTCCTGCTCTACTTTATAAACAAACATGACACTTTATTCTGAAAAGTGATTTCTTTGTGAGTTATAGAACCACGCAAAAAGCATACAAAACCCACAAACCTTATTATTTTTGGATTCTTGAAACTCAAAATTGATTTAAACCAAGTTCAGACAACAATATTTCCTCTCTGTCTGAGAAACTATATCCTGGGTTTCAGATTAAAGTAAATTTTTATAGGCATGTTGTAATTATAAACCCTTGAGTAACGGATTTTGTAACGGGGACACTGGCACAAAGCTTCACTGTAGTTACTCTGCTGAGTACTGATGCGAAGAGGGTGAAAATCCATTCTCCCAAGAAGGAGCTTATTAAAAGACTGCAGTAGTTTTAATGACATTTCTTGTGACATCAAAATTATTTCGTTTGGAATCACATAGCATCTCTGCTTCTGCAGTTTTGAAGGTCCAAGGAGAAAACACTGCTGCAGCCTCAGAGCTATGAGCAGTGACTGAAGGAAGCAATCCAGAGATATAAATCTCTGCTGGTGCACGTATCCTCTCATGACAGGAGATGTAAATTAATCTGTTTAATTAGAGCAGCATATAATAATCATCACCAGGAAGGCAGGAGATGTGTTTGGAAATACCATACAAGCTTTACAAATTATCTGGGTTCAGCTTTTCCTCCTAAATTGGTGAATAATAGCTGAAACATAAGTAATAGCTGAACTCAAGATGAGGACTTTTGCCTTACATCAGATATATTTGGTGGCTTATGTTTTTACCCAGTTATGTAAAGATCCAGGATTGATTTTTTTTTGCACTATATCAAGCCAAATGGGTATTTTCAAGCAATATCTAATTCTGATTGGGCTGATCTTTGTGCTAGTTATCTCATATAATTTGTTCACATAAATTCAAACTAAATGATGGTAAAGTGCTTGGCCCGGACATATTGTACTCTCCTGTTCACTTGATCAACCTTAAATTACACTTCTCAGCTATACATGTATGCAGATACTTTACAAAGATGGATAAATAGCTTTATCATCATTTTAGATGTGTTCAAAGGCAGCATTTAGCCCCAAAGCAAGTACCAACTCAGAGGCAGAGGTCTAAACTGCATCCTTCTCCACTGTAACACATAGTCCCATTCTACTTCCTATATCCACTGAAACAAAATGTTCACCTGCTTCAAAGCAGAATATCCAGCCTCTGTCAGCAAGTTCAACTGGTTTTCTTCTGCCCCCCTTGGGTTTACTCACACGAGGAAGGGGCTAAAACCTTACATGGTCTTGAATGAGATGTATAAGACAACAAGTTCTGGAAACAGGATACAGGGAAGGGAGGAGTGTTTTACAGGGAAGGGAGGAGTGTTTGGTAAAGCAGTCAGACTGTTGCAGGCTGCTGTATGTGAAATGGCACAGTTTGTATTACAGCCCTTGCTTTTTCAGGGATTGTTGGCATTGGTTATTTAATCAGACAATGAAGTGGAAAATGGAAAACCACAGAAAACTCAACCTCTCCCACTGGGCACATGGGTAGCCAACAATAGCTGCATGAATTGAATAATGGGGCTGGGCAAGTTTTCCAAAGTTTCTCAGAATCTCCAAGGAATTTTTGGCCCATATTCTGAGAGAACCATGTTAGTCTGCCTTGCTCTGTGCCAGTTCACTCATACATGCACAGCTAATGCAGGCACCTTGGGAGTGAATCCAGCTCCTTCTGAAGTCAATAGTAAAGCTCCTACTGGCTTCAGTGGAGGCAGGATTTGTCCCTTTGTGAGACTATCATATTTATATTCAACACCCTGCAACTCAAAAGTGAGGATTAGCAGAATTAAACTCTCTTAATTTGTATATCACAGACTGCCAAACTGCAATTAACTTTTGTGTGTTTGAATTAACAGGGAAGATTATTAAACACCCTTTCCTCGTGTAATTATCATTTTACACTTCTGGAAAATTTCTTCTAAATACAAAAAGTAGCCCACACCCCTATGAACCTATCCCTCTTAATATCCTTTAGTTATTAGAGCAGGAAACAATTTTTCACCCCATTGCTTTCATATGCAAGAGATGCTTGCCCAACACCACTGCTGTGCTGTGCACTCCACTGGTTCTCTTTGCTTTGTATTGGCCTAAGGCTGTCCACTTTTCACAGGGGAACAGGACTCAAAGCTTTAAACTCACCCAAGGATGACACCTGTGTGCATAGCCTTTGGCAAATATTACAATGAGCTTCTATTTTGTGCTGGTTTTAACCACGCAATGTGCAGGCTCAAAATTTCCCCCCTTTCTTCTGCAAATCTAAGGAGGACACCTCTAAAAACCTTACATTTTCCCTGGGCACAGAGCTACAGGTTGGCATGGCAGAATAAAACCAGCATAAAGCAAACAGCTTTCTGCCTTATTTTCTGCTCTTCTCTTGCATGTGCTGACAGGACTGTGCTCTTGCATAGGGCTAATGAGGGTCCAGTCAGTGCCAAAAGTTTGCAGATCATCTGTTTTCCCATGTGAATTTTCCTTGAGTTCTAGCACACCCTCTCCACTGTATAAAGAGCTATGTCCATTTTTCCTTAAAATTTTAGTTTACTGGGAAAAGTACCATCTTCTTTTTATTTTATTGGTGGTGGGGAAAGTGTGCAGGAATTGGCAGGTTTTGATTTATGTATCACCCTTTTATAATAAATACGTCTATAACAACATAATGAAATTGTTGAACAAAAGTTCTTTTCCAGAAGAATAATCTTCAACTGGTGCGAAATGCCTCACTGGGATTTTGTCAGGTTTTAATTTCAGTTTGAATAAATAGTGTGAGACACCAGGCTGGGTAAGATAAAGGTGAATTTCATCTGCTTCCAGCTTGTCATAATGGAAATAATAACTACATTAGCCGAAAACAAGTTTCCAATTAGTTTCTCTAAAATAATATTATCCTTCTTTTTTATAGATACTGCAGCTCATTTTGGAACCTAATTTTGCTAATATATAAACATTACTAAAACAGCTATTCCCACTGAAAGAATGACAAGTACAGACTTTGGCAGCACATATTGGGAGCCTGCCTTTACTGAAAAGCAGTCTTTGCTTTTCTTGAATTGAATCCTAAACAATGAAGAATAAAAAATCAATTTAAAATCTTCTTTAGGGTGAAGACCTCTTTTCTGATACACTTTATTTTAAATGGCAAGATAATGATAATTAAAAAAGACATTCTGGAATTACAAAATGCATCTTTTCTGGAAAATACTTTTTTTTTTTTTAAAGAAAAATTAGTGTGCTTTAGGGGGGGGTTCTTCAAGACACCTGAAAGGTGAAACAATGCTTGCTCTTAAATGAAGCTGAAATTGGCTGATTTATAGATCACATTAAATTCAGAGACCAACACTAATATGGTGCAGAAAAAAAATAATCACAGGACTAGGTTAATATGCCTGAAATGATCCTTTGCAGGGATGTAATAGGTCTGTATTCTGTTCAATCACACCCAGTGATCTCTTCTATGAGAACTGTCATCTCACATACCTGTACAGTGTAAAAAAAATAGACTGTTACTGTTTAGGAAGTTGCCTTTTTACACAAAAAGAAAAACCCAAACTCTGGTGTCCTGTGCAATACACTATACTCAATGAAATGGCGTTCATGCAATGGCACTGCATGATCTGGCACTCTGTCCAAGCCCCTCTGGAGCCTCTAACAGGTAAGTTAGCTGGTAAGACACATCCCTGCAAACATCACGTTAATGCTGAACAAAGCTCCATGGTTAAACCTGGATCTTGCGTGGCTGCATGTGTTTCCCAAAAAATCCCATGCCTCTGGCCTCTGCACTGCAACTGCATTCCATCAAAACACATCAGAACACTAAGATGAGTTTTAAAAAGCCCCCAAAAGAAGGGCAGTTTGGTCAAATGCACAATGGCTGTAGGGCACACCAAGGGCTTTCAGCTGCTTAAAGCTGTGGGGCTTGAGGCACATGCCATGGCAATAACTATTTAATTGAGCATAGCATCACAGCACAGCATTACTTTGCTAGCTGTTCTGACTAAAGCAAAGTCAGTGTGATTGTTTCTGTCCCACAATGGTTAATAACAGCAGCAGCACTTAAGGTATCATGAGCATGGCTTGAGCTCTGATCCTATGTCAAGGAAGCCAATATGTGTGTCTCCATTGCTTTATTCCCCCCTGGTAAAGTGAACTAAAAGGGATGATATTGCACAGAATTTCAAAGACTCAATGCAACAAGGCAGCGTGAACTAAACCAGATGTTTTAAACCCCACATATTTAATTTAAAAGCTATATTCTATAGTGTATAAACCTGTTATTATTGCATGTATATATACATGCAAAACTATAGGGGGAAAATATCTTCTGGGAAGCACTGGTAGTTCCAGTGATGTTTTTCTAAATTTTGATGTTTTACAGCTGTAATTATGGATCTACATGTGGAAAACAATGGAAAATTATGATGAAAGACTGGACAAATAGCTGGTATCTACATTTTGCGAATGTGAATCATGCTGGGTCATACTGACTCAGATATGAGACTCTTCTAATTCAGTATGTTGTCTCTGCCAACAGCCAACACAAAGTACTGTGGATGCAAGTATAAAGATCATGAAGGAAGCAGTTGTAAAATAATTCACTCTTCACACTAGTTCTCAGCCTTCCTTTGCTTTGTAAAGTTTTGCTATCCATGTTTTATAGAAAGGAATGATTACAGCAAGTAAACCTCAGCCTTCTGGTGTGACATGGTGTTAACAAGAGACTTTCAGCTCTTGTGATGGTACAAAAAAAGTCTGTCATAAACTGCCAGATAAACTGCCTTGTCAAAAACCAGGCTGGCATTTGCCTGTAGAGGCGTTCAAACAAATCTGAAGTAAAACATTTACAACCATCACGTGCTGTTTGTAGATGTAGATCTCTGAAAAAAAAGCCTCACCGCCACACGAATTGCAATAAATAATTATGACAGCACAGGTAGCTTTTCATGAAGAGAAAATAAGGAAACAATAGCAAAGCAGGAAGTTGGAAGTATCAGTTGTTGTTTGTATAACATGAAAAGTCTACCAGTTCACCTATATCAAAAGCCACATTTGCATTTGCTTCATCTTGTGTTGTAAAAGATACTGTGTGTGTGTTTTCCAGAAGTATGGAGTGCACAAATGAAAATATGGCACTAACTTTGCAAACCTGAGCAAGGTATTTTTGCAATTAAGAAGATGAAGAAAACCATACTTACAGTGCATAAGATTGTGTGAAAGCTTCTCTGCAGCACCCAATCGTTCATCGTTAAGCCAGATGTTGACCTGTTTTGATTTTTACTACCTAAGTAAATGGACATTACAGGGGAATTCTATAATGCAGTTAGCAGAACCTGATGTGGTGTTGAAAGGAGCATGCAGGGGGATTGTATTGAGGCTTTTGACACCTAATCAGCTCTTTAATCACAGTCCTGAACTTCTTCCCTGGAGATACAGCAGTACTAAACTCAGCAAGAGCAGCAGCATTCCTCAAATGGGATTAGCTCATAGATGTGCTATGTTGAAATCCCACCTTGCCCAGCAGAAAAATGAAGGTATTTTTTTACAGACCTCTGTATTACTCAGTGGAAGGTAAAACGAATCCTTTACTTGAGAGCTTAAATGGAATATGAAGTTTATATTCCATGAAAACTGTCTTGTGACGATGTGCATTAAATGGTTTCTTAGAAATGTGCAGCCCAATAAATAAAACTGGTAATTTTCCCTATACAATAAGGGAACGAGTCAGTAATGGTGTGGAAAAATAAAGGAATGACAGGGAAGCTTCATCACCGGTATGCTGAGGGTCTTCTGTACTTTAGGCAGGGAAGGGGACGTGTCATTTTGTCAAGTTTGCAAGTAGAAATCATTGTCTGGAAAACCAGTAAAACTTATGCTTGATGAAATGGAAACTTAAACCCAGCATAAACAGAGCCACTCAAGAATAATGAAATGAAGTCTTAAAAGGCTTTGGTGCATTCCAGGTTCAGCACCAGCAGCTGAATTTACATACTGCAGAAAGGCAGCTGCAGAGGTGGGAACTAAGAAAATGCTCTTAGAAATTGAAGTGCAAAGCTAAAGGAATCCCAGGAGAGTGATAGCAAATTCAGAGCTGCTGAATGTCTCCAGATAATCCTTGAGGACTTTGAGTTTCTCTCAGTACCTTCCAAGCAGAAAGAAAAGAGTTAATAAATATTGTTCAGTGCCTGGGGAATTGTTCACAAGGCATCTTTTGGAAGAGTAACCTTCATATTTAGAAGTATTTTCTCATTATGGGTAATAGGATGATGAACTGAGAAATGATCTCAGCCACTTACGATTCTAAAAGCCCCTAGCCTGAATAATCTATGCTGATTTAGAGATAATAGCATCAAAGACATAACTCATTTAGCACAATATCCATTTACTTACTCTGAACACTTTTTTTACTATCCTGCACCTATTTTATAGGCACTTATAAAAAGTTGATAATGATATAAAAAGAATAATGTAATCAAAAAAATGACAAGTGTGCAATGAGAAATACTCTGTCCAGGACTGTTCTATAGACATACCAAACCTGCTTTTAATGATGTGCAATACAGATATTGAGAGAGAGAAAAAGAGAGCATTTTCCATTGTGGTGTGTTGACCCTGGCTGGAGGCCTGATGCCCACCAATGGCATTCTATCACTCTCCTCCTCAGCTGGACAGGGGAGAGAAAATATAACCAAGGCTGGTGGGCCAAGATAAGGACAGGGAGACATCATTCACCAGTTACCTTCATGGCCAAAACAGACTCAACTTGGGGAAATTAGTTTAATTTATTAACAAACAAATCAGAGCAGGATAATGACAAATAAAACCAAACATTAAAAATACCTTCCCTCTACCCCTACTTTCTTCCTGGGATTATCTTCCCTCCCAAATTCTCTACCTCCTTCCCACCAGTGGCAGAGGCAGACAGGGAGTGGTGGCTGTGGTCAGTTCATCACACGTTGCCTCTGCCTCTCCTTCCTTCTCAGGGAAGACTCCTCATACTCTTCCTCTGCCCCAGAGAGGGGTCCCTCCCTTGGGCTGCAGTCCTTCAGGAACGGACTGCTCCAGTGTGGGTCCCCTGTGGAGTCACAGCTCCTGCAGCATGGGCTCCTCTCTTCACAGGGCCACAGGTCCTGCCGGGACCCTGCTGTAGCATGGGCTTCTCACGGAGTCACAGCTTCCTTTGGGCATCCCCCTGCTCTAGTGTGGGGTCCTGCACAGGCTGCAGGTGGGTGCATATGGACCTCCATGGGCTGCAGGTGGAGATATGCTCCACTATGGACCTCCATGGGCTGAGTGGCACAGCCTGCCTCACCATGGGATGCACCATGGGCAGAGGAACATCTAATCCAGTGCCTGGAGCACCTCCTCCGTCCTTCCTCACTGACCCTGAAGTCTTCAGAGTTGTTCACATAATCTCACTTCTCTCTACAGCTGCAATTGCTCCTGTGTAGTAATAATTTTCCCTTCTTAAATATGCTTTTGCAGAGGTGCTGCCACTGTCATTGATGGGATCAACCGTAGCCAGTGGCAAGTCCATCTTGGAGCTGTCTGACATCGGCTCTGCCAGATGCAGGGGAAGCTTCCAGCAGCTTCTCACAAAAGCAAGCCCTGTATCCCCACTGCTACCGAAACCTTGCCATGCAAACCCAGTTCCCCCATTCTGCACTCATTAAAGTAAAACAGACTAAGAGGATGGTTTTGTGTGCAAGACACTGCAGCAGCACTTAAAAGATGAGAGTTGCATACTCCCTGTGCCAACGAGAGCACTTGCTGCTTCACTGTTGGGTTTCTCTTTGGTAAGGAAATGATGCTAAGCCTTGATTTCACTGCTGCACCTGCTTAGACTAAGCTTTTGGAGACAGAAGTCATCTTTTATCACGTCTCTGTTCAGGGTCTAGAAGAACTGCCTTTACTGTGGGCTCTATGTTCTCCTGTGACACATGTGGTAGCACACTAGCAGAGGCAGCTGTTCCTAATTGCTCAGGATCACAGCCAACAGTTTCCCTATTTCACTTCCAAGTTCTTATGATTGTAACATCTTATTTTCAGCTAGTGTTTTCCCACACAGGCTGACCTGAGGAACTCTCTTCCTACATTTCCATTGGGCTTTTTCAAATGCCAATTAGGTAATCATAAATCATCTTTCACATCTTTCTTTTTTTATCCACATCATAGAGATTGTGCTTCCATGTGTCCCATTGTTTTTAGGCAGGTTTTGTGTCTCCTGAGATGATCACTGCAGAGATTACTCATAAACTGCGTCATCCTGGGTGACTTGGGTTCAGGCATATGGACAATGGAATCAACACTTGCAGCACTGCAGTGACAAAGAACAAATGTTTGAATTAAGACAGGAGGAATATTAAGAAAGGAGACTGTGATTTATGTTTCTGTGTTTTTAGGACAGAGCTGATGACACAGCTGATGGCACAGCTGAGCCAATACAATGCTGATTGCCCCAAAAGGGGCAATCCTTATCCCTTCTCCACTCTCAAATGCCCACTCCCAGTGGAAATACTAAACTTTGACATTATGCTTGAAAAAATGTCTGTCTACATTCAAACTGATCCTTCCACAGTGGAGTTTTGGCATGTTTCTTTCCTCTAACCAACTCTTCTGTGTTATGAACACAGCCTTACACACAAAGACCAAAGCTGAAGACCAGCCTGGTGGTGCAATGCATGTATGAGCAGCTGCCCATCTCCACCTCACTTAATACCCTGAGGTTTTGTATTCCTCCAATTCGTTTTCTCCTATGCTGAGGCCTTCTGCAGTGAGATCCTTGTTTGATTATGTAATAAACCCATGAATTATTAACAGTGTATAAAATATTGACAAACTGTTCTCTGAGATAGAACAGCTTTAAAGTATTGATCATGAATCCAGAGAATTATAATTAGCTTCTGCATAAGAGATAATTATTACTGTTTCTCTTTCTTCTAATATGGTGATGGATATAAGGTATTTATACCGAACTCTATGAAATCTTATTAAAATTAAGGCAATAGGTTTATGAGCACTCAAGATAATGAGAAAATAAAGCATGGTGGGGAAGCGTTTGCATTTTCAAAGAGCTCAGCTGGCAACGTCCCCTTGTGGAAATAAATCACTTCAAGGTTTGCTCCAAGGAAACTCCTGGGCACAGAGAAGTGATTGACTTCATCAGAGTCAGAATCTTGTTTCAGTTTGGTTTTACCAGAAATCAAGCTAAAGCTACCATGCTTTGTGTATTTGTTCACGCTTTGGACATAGGGGCTGACTTCAGTCAAATTTAGCTGGGGGGGACAGTGTTACAGATATTTAGCCTTTACAGGTTTTATGCAAGCTTGCTGGCAAAACCACTGCACTGTTAGTTTAGCTCCCATTAGGCACCGGAAAATTCATGCCAGGGCTCAATTTCAAGCCAGCATGACACTGGTAACTAGTTTTTGTGGATTCTGCTGGTTCCAAGTGATTTGTTCATCCTTAAAGTTACATGGTTTTGCCTCTAGACTGTGAAAACCTAATTTTGTTCAGTGGTATTTACAGCTTGGACTGAGAGTTCCCAGGAAGAACCAATCAGCAGGGACTCATCCTGCCTGATGTCTCCCAGTGTTGTGTCACAGAGCTCTTGGCTGTACTGCCTCCACAGTGAACAGGGAGAAGGGTCCTTCTAAGGTGTAATTCAGCTGAGCAAGTCTGGGAAGAGACAAATCATTGTAGGCATTTAAAGTTAGGGAGGGTGAATCCCATCCATGGCGTGTGATGTTGCAGTGGAGCCAGTATGAATGTCAGGTATGAGAAGCAGAGGGCTCTGCTGGAGAAGTGTCTGCATCTCAGTTGATCCAGTTCTCACCTGCCTGCTTCTACTCTCTTTGCCTTTTTTATGCTGTTTGTAAGGAAAGAACAAACTCCAGTGATGTGCAGGTTAAATCAAAGAACTGGATGGGAACAAGTGTAACAGCTCCTGGAACATATTCTCTTTATTGAGAATTTGCTGATGCTCTTTAAATACATATTACCCCCTCGTGGGAGGTCCCTTCTCAAGCTGGTGCAAGAGAAAATAGGGTAGAAAGAGAATTCAAGAAGGTGACTCTTTTACTCCTGTGCACCAAGGCAGGATCATTGATGCCAAAACCCTTCCTCATTAGACTGTTTGTTCCTGAGCCCCTCAGAGATCGAGTCCCCAGCCTCCCATAAATCATGAATTTCGTGAGCTGTCCTTATGATTACATCTCCTAATGTAATCATTTTACAGCCAGGAACCTGAAGCAAAGAGAAATTAAGGACAAGTTAAATTCACAGGTGAGTTAGTGCTACAATTTATCTTGAGAGGGTTGTATGACATACTGGGGTACCTGATGCTTCACTTCGGACAAGACTTGCAAATTCTGGACCTTTTTGTACGTTTTCAGATGCTTTTAATCATTTGTATTTATGAGCTATTTGGCATTTCTATTTTCTTGCATAACACAGTTAGATCATACCCGTCACCCAAGAAGGCCTAAAGGCAGAGCTGAAGTGACTTACTTCAAGGCACAGCTTCTTCTCCAGAAAAAGAAATCTCAGCAACGGGCAGACACGTCCCCTCCTGCAGGCACAGTACTGGGTGCAGAGACTGGAACTGAACCATGGGTTTGGCTTCTCTGAACAGCCACTTTCTAATGCCTCTCACCACACCAGTCCTTCCAGCTCCCTGCAGCAGCTGCCTGACCTTCCTTCCTGCTGAGCTGAAGCTCTGAACTGTGCTCAAAAAGCTACTTTTAACAGCTCCTCATTTCCAAGCCTTTCCCTGTGGAATCTGGTGTGGGTAAATTGCCTTGTTAGGCTTCTGTGATCCGGAAACAGATGCGCTGCCCAAGCGATGTGAGTGACAACAATCCCAACAAACTGTTCAGCCACAGTGTCCATGGACATCCCATGGTGGAAATTTAATCCAAAGAAATACTGTATTAAAGAAGCTGTGAGTAGAGGCACATAAGGAATATATTTGCAGACCTCAATAACTGTCTTCAGCACATCAGAAAATACATGAAGCCTATAATGGAATATGCCATTAGGATTTCCACGAAGTTTGTAACAACAAAATTCTTAATCCCACCCTCTAGGCCAAATCCACTCTAATTCTCTGAAAATTACCTGCTAATGACAAACAAGCCTTAGATACAGGTTTTGCTACTGTAAGAAGAGTCTGGAGAAAGGGCTGAGTCATGCATGTGATAAACATCTCTGTTACTGTGAAATAAAGTTGAAAGTGCAGCTATCTGTCAGGAAAAGGGATGTGATGGTGTTCCATCAGCCGTTTAATAGGCATGTGTGGCTGCTTTCATTATTTAGCATTTGTTTGAAAGTACCTCAATTTTTTTCTTTTGTGTGGAGATATGAGCATCTTCACAGAGGACACTGGTCCTGCGCAATCACTGTCTGCCTAGAGAACAGTTTAGATTTAAATGTCTCCCCACCCCTGCAAACAAAATAGGGTGCCTAATTGAAAGCTGCGCCATGAGTGCTTTTCCATCCTCCTACTTCCCCATCACTACATCTTCATCACATCTTTTGTCAGCTCTATATCAAATGGGCCTTTTTCTTTCTTGCTCTGAATAAAAACAACCCCTGGTTCCCTGCAGTGAGCATGAAAACCTCTTCACAGAGCATGAGCACTAAATGAGAGCTGTGCTCGTTCTGTGTACTTTGGAAGGCAGGAATATTTCAAGGGACTAAATTAATTCCTCACATTTTCAAAGTGCATGGCACGGATTTGAACTTCAGCCTCTACAGCAGTTAAATCAAGAGAGAGGAGATGAGGTTCCCTTGGGTTTAATTCCCACCAAGTCCTGGTGTGATGTGTGGCACAGGTTGGCTCTGCTGTGCTCAATACCATAGGCATGGGCTGTCAGACAGCTATCCTATCGGATCCATCCTCCTGCTACCACTTTGGGAAAAGCTTTTTCCTAATCCCCCAACTGGAAACATCTGGACTGTTGGGAGAAAGGGTTACTAGGTGGAAAAATTGTCAATATGATGACATTTTGGGAGTGCACACTGCCTCTTGCTCCAAAATGTGTCGTGTAGGCAAAGAGTGCAGCTGTGCTGCATTGAAAACTGCCTCCTGATGCTCTTGCCTTTGAGCCAGAGGCGTTTATGGGCTCAAAGGACTGAAGAGGCAGGGTCTGCTGTGGCTCGGGGAGAGCAGCAGCCAAGAGATAGAGACATGACCACAAAAAGCAGCTGTGTCCTGGATTTGTCAGGCAGTAGCTGCCTTTGTGGAGGACAGGAGCAAGCTGGAAAGACACTGATTCAGCAGAACAAGGCTTGCCAGGCTGCCTCTTATGCAGGTGTGCCAGCCTGGCTTCCACCCTCCTGGCCACAGGCAGAGCCAGCAGCCCTTGCCCGTGGTTTGGTGCCATCTGGGTCTGTGTAGTGACTGATGGCACTGTCCAGCTCAAACATTCAGCCGCAAGGGCATTCTGTGTTGAGAGTTTCTCCCTGCTTTGCCTTCTCTGGCAACTTTTTCTTACGTGATATTCCCTGCCCCTTCTTTCACAGCAGAGAAATGTCAAACCTCTAGCCGTGTAATTAGAGTGAGGAATTCCAGCTCCCCACTCCCAAACAGGTTGAGGGCAGTGAATCCATTGAAAATCAATGCCCTTTATCAGCAGCAAAATTGTTGTTGCAGGAAGAAAGTCACTCACATCTACTGGGTTTGATGAGTCCCTCTTTCCTGGCTGTTCACCTGCAGGGGCTCAGCTGCTCACTAAGGGGGAATGGTTTTATCTGACATGGAGGTGTGAGCACAAAGTGAGGGTTCAGAGAAGGTTACCTTGAAAAAGAGAGGGAGAAACTTCTCCAAAGAAAAAGAGGGAGCTTTTGATGCAATGCAAGCTTCTCCCTGGGTTGTCACAACAAGCTGCTTCTAATCGAGGTTGCCCTCACAGAGTGCAGTGTCTCTCAACAGCAAAAAGGCAGACGGATGTGCTGCTTCAGAGCAGCCGTTATTTGAAGACAACAAGTAACTACATGTTTTGCTGCATTTTTCCCAGTTTGGATAGGAGTGCAGTACCTTCTGCCTCTGTAGGGAGAACAGAAAACCTTGCATCCCACAGTGCTGCACTATACATTTTGTCTCATTATTAAATCCCCCAACTCTCATACTAATTGCAATTGTCTGTCTGGGTGTTAATCATGAAGATGGGATCATTAAAGATATTAATCAGTCGTGTTTTCAAATGGTTACACTGTGGAGGGGGGGGTGGCTCACTTTAATTTCAAAATTGAAATTCCAGTATATTACTCACCCCTTGCACTAGAAAATAAATTGTCCTTATTGTGGAGGGGATGGACTTTGCTACATGGGAATAAACAAGGTTGTAGCCACAGTTCTTTCGGGCATTTCTTCTATCTTCCCCTTCCTTCCCAAAGATACACAGATGCATTTGTCTCGATGCCGTAAAGCCAAAGCTCAGTTAATCATTGTGCCCAATGTATCATGCATTTTGGATGGGCCAATTTTTATTAGATTACTCACCCTGTAAAGCTTCACTGTGTCTAAATTCTTAAGTGCCTCCTGTGCTCTCCCTTAAAGCAACACTTGCCACCTGCTTTTTACCACATGGACTTTTTCCTCTCTTCTTTTCAAATGCTTGACACAACTGGGCAGAGTCGACTTTCCATTTTCTCCATGTGTGACACTGCTCAGTGGCAGCTGCTAAAAGAAAAGCCCCATCGTAATCAGTGTGTTTTGCCTGTAGCATAAGGCATTTCAGAAACATTGAAAAGCTGAAAGGAAATAGAAGATAACTTGGAAATCACGAGCTGAAATGTGCACTTCCATTTTGGAGATTAAATTAGAAAAATATATTATTGTGAATTTAGAAGAGCATCATCAGCCAGCTTGACAGCTCATCTGGGCTCATGCTGGGCTGTTATTGAAGGAACTTGGGCTAGCGTCCAGCCTTTAGATACTCATATCTCTGGTGTTCAAAGCCTGGATCAAGCTTTAGGGCAATGCTTGGTGGGGAGCAGGAGAGGTTTCTGCTGGAGCAACCTGCTGACCACAGCACTTTATAAACTTGGTGACAGGCCAGCATTTCCATGTTAAAATGCTGCTGATCCACCAAGAGCAAGGAAGAAAAGGAACATAATAGTGGGAAATTTGCACAGATGGAATAACCGAGATTGAACAAAACAGCCCCATGGAGTATGTAGCAGACAGGTAGTTGTAAATGAACAATCATTTCCTAGTCATCAGGAGTACTTCAGTCCCACTTCATTGGTGACACAGCTGCAGGTTCAAGTGACAACGTATGTCCCCGAGTGACAGCATATGGGAAGAAAACCAGAGGGTATCTTTCTTAGATATCTCAGCCTATGTATCCTCAAAATTAAACTAGGAATCAACCACAGATCTCCCTGGGGAACACATGCAGCACAGCAGCAGGTTTGAACACCTCTGATATGTGGTTCCTAGATTTGTGCCTTCCCATGGAAGGCAGGGACTCTCAAAACAGTTTTGCAAAAAAGATAATGAAATTTGGGAAGCTGTGTTCCCTCACAGTGGTAAAGGTAAGAACTGAATCTGCTTCTTGTTGTCACTGCTGGCCCATGACAGAGCAAGAATTCCTCCATGGATTATCCTTTCTATGTTTTTCCTCTTTTGACCATTTTCTCCATGTAGACAATGGAATAAGTGAATACATTGCTGTATGATACTAAGCTCAATCCTCTTTCTGGTAAAAGCAGAAGAAAATGGAAACAGAACATTTGTTATATGAGCCACATTAGGGAGATGTCTTCATTTCATCATCTCTAAAATATGGAAAAGGACCTGGCCTTGACCAGTATGGTGTCTCATCTATGGATAGCTGTTTCATTGGACCTTTCAAGGTGCCCAGTGTTCATGCGGAGAGTGAGCTGAAAGTCCTCAGGAAAGGTTCACTTATACATTGATGAAAAAATCAAGCTGCAAGGCTGTGCAAAGAAGGAAGACTGCACCTTCAAAGGCAGTTGTAGCACCAGATTGAGAGTTTAGAATTAGAGTTAATTTACCATGGCTCAACAGGCTGCTACTGTGTACGAGCTGAGCCAGCCATACTCTTTGGCTACTGTATGTGCAAGGTAAAATGTGTAAGCTTAAACCTCTACATTTCTTAGTCTTCTTCTCCAAGTAGAGAATTAGCACACAGAAGGTATGAAAATAACTTCCAGAAGGCAAGCCAGGCCAAAGAAGTGATACACAGGAAGGAGGCTGCTTCACAGCTTGCTTTGAATGAGACAGATGCTGTTCAAGATGGGTTAACAAAGAGAAGAAAAGAGAGGAGATGTCAGCAGGCTGTGCATATGGAATAGGGTTAGTTGTCCTGAAGAAAAAATAAAAATAGGTAGCTTATTGTGACAAATTCTCCTGGCTTCTATCATAAATGGTCTCAATATCTAGCTGGGAAACCACTGGGAAGATAGACTGGAGGAGCAAAACAGCACAGATTGTGCAAACAGGATTGCTGAGTGAAGACTTTATTGAGGTTCTGAACCTATAGTAGTGGTAGGGACCAAAGCCTTGTCAGAGAACAGGCAGGTCTCAGACTTGATTATTTATTCCTTCAAATACAGTTGAAGGATGTCTTTTCTCCTCTGGTAGTATGACTTTTGGCACCGGCTCTATGGTACGAAACCGTAAGAGAGATTTTGTTCCCATCCCAGCAGGACTATAGGTCAGCATTCTGTGGGATGGTGACATACCTCAGCAGGATCTTAGCATCTGCAAGTTGCACAATGCTAGAAGAAGTACCAGTGCTGCAGTGAGGTGTCTGCATGCAGAATGCAGGCTCACATACCAGCTCCTGGATAATAAATTGAGGTTCCGCTGTCACAGAAGAAGCAAGTGAGAATGTGAGATTTGTGTGTCATGTGAAGAAAAAGAGGCCTGCGTCTGAATGGCAATCTGCAGTGCTCTAAGGTCATTGCTATAGCCAGAGAGGGAAATGTATTTGTACAGATTAACCTTTCAAGACTTCATTCTATTTTCATTTTTATTGAGGCCACCAAAACCAGTGTGAAGTCTTTCTATGATGACAGTTGCAAAAGAATTTAGATGCTGTATCAGCAAACAGCTGAATTTTGGCTTTTCACAATTAGTAGGAAAAGTCACCGAAGGCCTTTATTTATGAAGAAAAACAGGGGAAGCCCAGAGAGCATTCAATCAGCAGCAAGACCCAACAGAAATAACCCCTAAGAGAAGATCGTGAGTTGCCAGTTTTCAGTTGAGAGTCTGTGTTGAATGACTCCACCACTAAACATAGTATCTTAAAATCATAGAATGGTTTAGATTGGAAAGGACCTTAAGATCATGTAGTTCCAACCCTCTGCCATGGGCAGGGATGCCTCACACTAGACCATGTCACCCAAGGCTCTGTTGAACCTGGCCTTGAAACTTAGTGGTAGACTGCTGGGACTGTGAGTTTACATCTGGAAAATATCACTGATTCTTGCCCGTTTGCACTCTGGGACTCATGCTTTTGGGCACAGTTAGAGTCAAGAAGATGTGGGAGGCGCAGCTTAGATGAATTTTCCTCCAATGCCAAAATAAAGACACAGTTCGCAATAATACGTGCTGATGTCTGTGTGTTTCCATTACATGGTTGTATACATCTGTAATTATTTCCTATGTAAATGAATGAGGGGACATTTATTTCAGAATCGCAGATTGCTTGCCATCAAGACGAGTTGGCTGGAACCACCCACAGAGCCCAGAAATGAAGCATTTTCTGCTGTCAGCTGTCTCCTAAGAAAAAAACAAAACAACATCTTTGGCTGAACTGATCCAAGTTGGGGATCTGTCACTCAAAAGAGAGAAAATTAAAGCAAGTGATTGGCTACGGGCTTGATTTCACCAATTCTATTCCCCTAGAACAAGGAAGCCTGTCCCTCTGATGGGCTGCCAAGCGTGGCAACACAAGGAGAGTGAGCAGAGCTGACACCAGATCAGTACTGTATGTATATACCGAGCATACAGCTCAGTCTTTTTTGCAAGGAGCTCATGTGGAATAATTACAGCTTTCATCTGATTGATTTTTGCTTTGTCCATTTTACATTTTTCCAGTAGTGCTTTTAATATTATAAAGCCCCATGGCTCTTTGACTTTCCCATTTCAGATCCTGGGCTCCATTCAAGATATGATATAATCCCCAAACCTTGAACATAAGCCAGGCTCTCTCTTTCCCAAACTGGCAGGCTGCATGGGAAGCAATGAACACATTTTTCACAGTTGCGCATCTTGCATCTGACTCAGGTTGTTGTTATTATGCAGTAAGTGTTTCCATCTCAACATTAAAGAAAAGAAAAAATGTTCGAGTCCTAAGGGGGGAATAAAATCCACTAATCCAACACAGGTTTTATTTGCTCGTTGACTAGCGGCTGGTGTTGAGAACAGTGGGACTCCCAGAGCTTCAAACAAGATTAGAGAGTAGGAAATAGGACATTTATTTCAACTCAGATTCTTATTTAAGTCTTCATTCTAACTACACAGCTAGGTATTTGGACATCTGGCAGAAACTCTTGGCCTCACACAAGCTCTGAAACTGTTAATCTTTAAAATCAATATTGCATTTAGGAAATTGCTCACCTACCTGTCTGTTTGTGACTGCTAATTCATCCATATGCCATTTTGTTAGTCATTAACTGCACAGGAAAAGGCATTACTTTCTCTTCATCACTCTTGGACAACTTCAGCCACCCTTATATTCATTAATGTATAAAATACATTGTTACTGTTTACTCACATCACTTGGAAGATGTAAGAAAAGTGGTTTCCATAGCTGGGAAACAAGTGCTGGTTAAAAAGTACTTGAATCAAGTGCTGGTTAAAAAGTACTTGAATATACCTAACTGATTATATGAGAGCATGCTGTGCATCAATATGCTGTGGTGTAGTCCCTCTGACCTCAAAAGACCAGTTGTCCCACCCTAACTGATGCTCTGAATCCCTTACTGTTAAAGTACTAAGCTGAATCTTGCTTTGCTTGAAATAAAGCAAATAAGGCTTGAAATAGAGATTGTGGAAGGCTTGAAACAGAGACTGTGGAAGTAAGACAGTGGGGCAGTTGCTGTAACTTCCTAAAGTGGCTGTGTTTGATTTGCCTTTAACTCAGTGAAGCATCTTGGCAAACCTTTAATTTGAAACCTGAGGCTGAGCATTCCACCCTGCTAGGCCTACCAACAGATGGAAGAATTACTAGAGGCAAAATGTGTATCTTTTGCTACTTTTTTTGCATCATTATACTAATTATGCATTGAAATTATTAGCAACCTCAGAGACAGACAGATTTCTTTGCAGAAGAGGGTGCCCTGGAAAAATGTGGGACTAACAGACACAGGTGGCAGGGGTTTTCCCAGCATGGGCTGACTTTTGCTGTGGGAAACTTAAAAGCTGATGGTAAACAAGAAATTCAGGTTTGTATCTCAGATACCAGAGAGTTTTGAAAATGACATAGAACATTTCATAGAATCATAGAACAGTTTGGGTTGGAAGGGACCTTAAAGATATCTAGTTGCAATCCCCTGCTATGGGCAGGGGCACTTCCAATAGACCAGGGTTCTTCAAAGCCCTATTCAACCTGGCCTTGAACTGCCAGGGTTGGGGTAACCTAAATTGGGTTGGATGAAGTTGGATTTCATCCAAATATGAAAGTGTTTGGATTGCACACAGTTGTGTACATGACATGAGATCTGATCCAAGCTCTTCCTTGTCTCTTGAGTTCAGACCAGAGTGGTCAGCCCCATGTGCTGGCTGGGGAGGACTAGGCATAGAATTTGCAGGGACATCATGTAGAGTCCATGCTCTTTATGGAGGAAATCAAATGTTATTATCTCATGATGATCTGATACTGAGCCCTCCAAACCTGGACCAGTGTGGCAGCCGTCCTCATTCATATTATCGCACTTAGTTCATAAAGGAGATCCTGAATACACCAGGTTCAGTATAAGGCCTAGCAAAGCCAAAGGAATAAAACACCCTTAAATTCAGTCTGCTTGCCTCCAGTGTACATGTACTGCTCAAATGAACTGCAAGGAAATTAAATAAATAGGTCTTAGCTTGCTAACCTCTTCATTAATCTTGGAGCTAAGTGAGTTACTGTGGGAGTGAGGTTGTATTATTCCTCCTCCTCTCCCAGTAATGCTGTTCATTGCTGGAGTATCCAGTGATGGCACCAGCTGAGGTTTGCTCCTGTGCTCTCAGGTAAGATGTCAGGATTGCAGAGCATTGACACCCCACAGCAAACTTCTCTGGCTTCCCTCTGGCATAGCGCCTTTTCATGCATCCTCCCCAGAAGGACAATTCTCTTTACAAGCAAAGATCTTAACAGGAGGCACATCCTGGAGAACTCTTTTCTCTACTTTTCCTCTGTGATGATACTGTTTTATTAAAAAAAAAAAAAAACAAACAAACCAAACTGTCCAAAATAGTCTCACTAAAAAAAATAAAGTGGAGGTGAACCTTAATATACAACATGGATGTGAAATGAAATCCAACCATGCAGAAAGCACCAATGGCTTATTACAGATGAATGGGATGGGAAGTACATTTTGTCTAATCCCAAGGCATTTCAAAGTATCTGTTCAGCATCTTCTTACTTGAAATGTATCATCATATTCATTTTGAGCTGACTTTTGCAGATTGACTCTGTCTGCCTATTTGGCTTTCATGCTTTCTAGTCCTCAACTGCCCAGAAAATGGTGCCACTGCCATTTTCAAAGATGTTTTCAGTGTAAGTGGTTTAAGGTGAACTAGAACAATAGCCCAGAATGAGAACAACCAAATAATAATGCCAGCCAGCTGGGAATAATGAGCACACAGCTACAGCTGAGCTCTTCTGCTATGGGATGGAAAAATCTGTGTCTGTTTACGGATTAACCACCTACACAAGCAGAAGGATTCAATTTTTAATTGAAACAAGACTTTGTCAATTTTCACAGTGCAACATGGTCCGACACAAAAGAATTGTTAGGTCACTTATTACAGTGATTTATCTGCCAGCTAAATTGTTCCTCCTCAGGCCTTCTGGCAACATTCAAGACTTCCTAAGATATCTTTCAGATTGCCCCCAGATTTTCTTTTGTCAAGTATATAATTCTTTGCAATGAAGAACAAGCCCCATCAGGACAAAAAAGCAGGGCAGAAAAAAAGGGGGGGGGAGGGGGGGAAGAAAAAATAGTAAAACTCTGCAGATATGGGAGGAAAATGAGAGCATATCTCACTTTCAGGACTGGAATTGCATTTCAGGGTTGGTTCACTGAATCATGAACTTGGGCTGAAAGAGTTTCTTGTCTGTGCATTTAGCAAGTCTATTTGACTGAGCATGGGGGACGGCAGGCTGGATGTGATTTCCCTCTGCAAGTTTATGTTTAATGTAATCTTCTTATGTTTAATGTAATCTTCAGTCCTGATGCATTTATGTAAGTGAGAACGTTTCAGACACAGCAAAAGTGAATGCTACCCAAATACCTCAATGCCTGACAAACAGCACGGACAGAGTTCAAATATACCTTGGAGAAACATAGAATCATAGAATAGTTAGGGTTGGAAAGGACCTTAAAGATCATCCAGTTCCAAACCCCCTGTCACGGGCAAGGACACCTGACATTAAACCATGTCATCCAAGGCTTCATCCAACCTGGCCTTGAACACTGCCAGGGATGGAGCATTCACAACCTCCCTGGGCAACCCATTCCAGTGCCTCACCACCCTAACAGTAAAGAACTTCTTCCTTATATCTAATCGAAACCTCTGCTGTTTCAGTTTTAACCCATTACCCCTTGTTCTATCACTACAGTCCCTAATGAATAGTCCCTCACCAGCATCCCTGTAGACCCCCTTCAAATAAATGTTTGAGCATCACAGACACCTGAGCTTGTGCAGTACCTGGTTCATGCCTGCACTGGTGCGGGAAGCTTCTGTGACTGTGCAGAGTGTCCAAGTACCATGAAAATGTGGTTGAAGAGCAGGATGCAAAATCCCAAGCTCCTTCCAGCAACCCCCTTTGCTGAGGCACTGAACTGTGTGCCTGGGGGACAGTGCTCCCAGCAAAAAGCCAGATTTCCCTTTCAGTCTGAAGGGTGCAAACTGACCCCGAATGTTTGATGATCTGGAAATATCCAGAAGGGGATTTAACCCTCATAAAGCTAGGTTAGAGAAAGGTTTCTACAAAATTTAATGTGTCTGGGATTATAATTGATATTCCAGTTTTATTGTCCAATTACATATTAGATATGCAAGGGGTTTAGAGCTGTGGCTTGAATAGGCTGTAAATACTTAGGCATAAAGACACAGGAAGTGGCAGTTCATGTGCTGACAGCCCCTCTGTTTCATTTGTGAGGGTTTTTTTACTAATTAGGCAGAAAAACATTCAAAATATCCAATTTTCTGAGTTTTCAGGAGGGCATTATAAACAGCAGGTATGTGGGCTGAAGGAAAACACTTCTCAGCATATCTGATTGTAAGGGTTTCAAAGCTGAATGAAGGACTCAACATCCAGCTACTTTGGGGTGGTGTAAGTTATTTTTTTTACTCTTATTCTAGAAGTCATTATACCAGTGGAAATCTCCCCATCCATTGCATGGACGCCTTCCTCATAATGGTGTTCTATTGCACTCATCTGTTTCTGTGGCATGTACTCATGACCCACACACAGTATGCAGATGGAGCCCCTCACTCAGCACAGAGCTGTGTCAGCCTTCAACCCCCAATTCTGCTCTATGGATTCATGGGTAGAGGAAAACAACAGAGGTTCAGCAGCCTGGCAGGAGAGGTCAGGGACTGGGGTGACTGTGTGGGTAAACTGATTTGGCTGACCTGGCCATCCCCTCTCATCTGTATGCTCTCAGCAAATACCTTCAGAATAGTGGCTGAGGCAGAAATGATCCTGGAGCCTGGCAAGATGAAGCAGGTGATTCTGAAAGCTTCAGCAGCAAAATCTCAAACTCAGATTTCCCTATTCTATGTAGCCTGAGAATTCCTTTCATCTCTGTTGGAGAGGATCCAGCGCTGCCCAACAGCTCCTGTAGCTCAGCAAAACGAGCAGAACAGCATGCCAGTAATTCTGACATAACAAGAATGACACATTAATCTCACAGCTGGGCATAACTAGCAATGGCCAAAACTCTGCACAGACAGAAATCAAAGGAACACTGCACCATTTATAGGTCGTGCCGTTCAAGGGAACCAGCGAACCAGTGCCTCAAAGGGGACTGATGGTTTTGAACTCAGTGTGCTTTATGTGATGCAGAGATGAAAAATGGAACATTTCTTTGGTCTAAATTGTAGCTTTGGTTTTTGAAAATTAATCATAGCGGGTTGGAGGGCCCAGCATATTTTTAGAAAGATACAAAAACCATGATAATCTTTCTAAAAAGAAAAAAATAAATAGTGTGTTGTAACAGTAACACGTTACCTCTAATGTGGAACAACAGAGGCTCTGCTAAGCAGACATCACTTCACCTGAAGTATTAAGCTAATTTCCCCCTACCATCAGAAGACAGCTTTCCTGTCATCACTTCTGTGTGCATGACAGCTTATGGCTTAACTGCTCCTATCTTGTATCATTTAACCAGATAATATCTGTTTTGACATTCATGACTGAGATACTTGGCTTGTAATTGGGAATGAGTACAACAGAGCGGAACAGAGTGATTTTCTTTCCCCAAGGGTGGTTGTTAGGGTGACGTGGCACTCTGGTGCTTTACTCACTGCAGGATAGAAACCCTCCTAGTAAAGCTGCAGAGTAGGTCAAGTGAAGACTCATGGGTGATTGAAAGCTCGTTGGAAGAAAGGGACATGCCCTGGAGGTACACAAGCAGGGTAACACTGACTGAGTGCCAGTGGCCTCATCCATACTTGTGATTGGGCTCTCCATTGGCAGGATCTAGAAATCCGCATGGACCTTGCACAAAGGACACGGAACAAAGCATCAGCATACCGTGAGCAGGAGCTGCATTTTCTTCTTGAACAGTGTGTTATATTGATTTTTATAATATTTAATAGACTTTCTGGATTATAAACATACATCATCTCCTGCCTTGGTTGTTATTTGAAGTCCTCCATTTACTTAGTGAAGCGTGATGTGCAGATATCATGATGAAATCTGCTACGGTGTTTTCTGCTTTCATCTGAAGAGGACAAGTGGCTGGTGTCTGAACAAGGTGAGCGAACACTGCCCTATTTCAAAGCCCCCAGACCCCGGATTTTCCCATAATTCAAATAAGACAACACAAAAAGTGGTGCTGAATACTTGCCATTTAGATCAGAACCAAGATGGAGAAAGAAAGGATTTTGCACTTGCATGTCAAAACAACACTATCATTCTTCCTGAATATGTATGATGTAAGAAAACCAATAAAGCTATTGACAACACAAACCAGAAAGAATTATGAAACCAGAGGAGGAGACTGAGTTACTTGAGCTGTTTGATGTAACCATTACTGTCAGGTGAAAATCCTAATTAATGCTGGTATCTCATTCTAATTGCATGGATCAGGCTGCTTTGTCTTTTCAATAATCTATAGAGCTGTACCTGGCATTAATCTTATTAATGGCACTATTACGCTGCTTACAAATTAATTTCTAGCATGAGGTTATCTACTGGATGTACCTGTGTGCAGAGGGATTTCTTTCCGCTGAACTATAAGAATGGGAGTGCCCTTTAGAGTCTCCAGAGTTGGAGGTTTACACTTTCAAAGTTGATCCCTGATATTGAAGCTTTGAGCAAAGATTCTGAATGTCCAGATACAGGAATTGTAGTCTTGAATTTCTGCTCTTTGAAACAATGCTGCTGCTTGTATCACACAGCATGTTGTAAGGGGAACAGTTGCATTGCTTACAGTGCAATTATTTCAGATTAAAAGAAATAGTACTGCTTGGTGGGAAGGTTCTGTAGCCTGGTGTCTACAGGGAGAAACAGCCTGTTGGGAGCCCTCATTGAAGCAAAAAAAAAAAAAGGTTTTGAGTAACAAACCCCAAGAAAAGTCCATATAGGAGTGAAACGTGGGGATGCAACCCTGATTTAGTCACTTCCATAAGCAGGCTGCTTTGTAGGTCTCCATGAAGTCCCCAGTTGCCAAAATTGTTGCAAGTGATGAAGTTTCCCCCTTTCTCAAAAGGAGACTCTTGCAGCATAAGAGGTAAGTGACTCTACCAAAGTGCTGAGAAGCAGCAGGAGAAACCTGGAGCTGAATGTTGCAGCCAGGAAGAAAAGGACACAAGAGAGTGAAATTAAGACTGTGAAGGAAAACTCGGTTAATGACTGATGATGCCTCCTTAGCATGTTTGGATGCATGCACTCAATCTTTTAAAAAATGAACAAGAAAGAGTAAATTGGGTTTTACGAAGTATTTAACACTGAAAAATTAAACTGCATCTGTAATGCACATCCCTGTATTTTTGCAAATATGTGTTTAGATTGGCCATATCTTTTGTCAGGATTTATTAAAAAAAAATCCATATAAAAGTCATACGGATGAAATCATCTTTCTGGAGGTGATTACACTTCAGATGCTGATTTTCTCCATATATACATGTGTGTTTTGCACACTTGGTGGCATCCTGTTCTCACAGGAGTGAAGCAACCCAGACAACAGCAAAGTTCTCACCTCTGTCTCACCACTTCTGGAAATAAAGACTGCAATTGGCTTTCCTCATGTAACTTGGGGCGTTAAGTTTAAGAAGACCCTTTTCTTATGGATTCTGTACCCACCACCCTGCAAGATGAGTAATAAGCAGGCATTAGGATGTAGACCCCTCAGAGGCATGCTTACTAGCTTAGCCTTGCTGACAGCAGTGATCTTGGCTGGGATACACAAGGGCACACAGCTACAGTGCTGCCACAAGCTGAGTATTCACCCCTGAACAAAGTAATAATCCATCCTTCCCTCTCTGGAAATAATCTGCCCAGTGCCTGGGAGTCCCCTCTCACCCAGAGAGGGACAAATAAAGTCATATAACCCAACAGCTGAGAGAAAATCCGTTCATGAAAAACACCATTTCCAGACCTTAATATAGGCAGTTGTATTTTTTTCTGTCTCACATTGGTGGAGCATGAAAGTTAAACACCTAATCACTTAGATTTCTATTAGAAACACAAGCAAAAATTGAAGTGACAATAATATAATAGTACTATGTTTCAGCCACCGTTGCCACGATGTCTGAAGCTTGGAGCTGTCAGGAAGTCTAATAAAGTAAAACTGAAGTGACAAAAGAAACAATTCCTTGTTTAAAGCTTTAATTTCTGCATACCTCCTTGGCTGCTGTATGTCAAAATGAGCAGGAATGGGAAATACACCATCCCAGTTGCCCTGAGACCCCGATGCTTGGAACAACTCATGCCTTGACCAAAAGATGTTGAGCCTGGCTGTAGTACAACTCCCAGAGCAAACACATACATCTCCATGCCACAAAGCAGAGGTGGACACAACCTATGTAAGTGAAGGCACTTAATTTCAGCCTGAAAGTCACTGTGCGTTGAAGACGTATTGATTTCCTTACTGTGCTAGTACTTTATGAGTGATTTCTTATGTAAGTGTCAGGTAAGAGACATGAATGGAGACCTAATTAAAGTGTATACAAAGTACACGCAGTAAATCTCTTTGGCAATGTCAACCTGCTTTAGAGCAGCCTGAGAGAGCAAACAAGATGGCATAAATGAAAGATAAAGAAATACTAATGGTTTGCGACATTCCCAGAACAGCCTAGCTTGTGAAACACTAATGTGAAACAGCTTGGGATACCAATGGAGAAAAAGTGCTCAGCCCTAAAACACAAAACAATGGGAATTTTTTTCTCTTATCTTAAATAACAGCCCAGTGTTTTTCTCCTGTGTCACAGCCATTATTCCATCACTGTTTTAAATTAATACTGTCTCTCCAACTGTGATCCGTCTCAGTAGATTTTTTACCCACAAGAACATTGCACAGACAAAGACAGTGCAGAAAATATTAGGTATGTGAAGAAAATAATTATTATTTTTGTATCAGAGATCCGTCAGTGTTAGGACAATGAGCTATTGTTTGTTTTATTACAGTCCCCAGCAAAGCCAGTGCTACCATCTTTGGAGGAGGAGCGGACCCTGCTCACAATGAGCTGGGTAAGACACAAGGATCCTCACATTCAGCTTTTGGATGGGTTGAAAGGCTCATGACTACAATGAATTATCAGCTTTATGGCAACATTTTTAGTGGCAGAATGATTTTGGATGTGTCTATCAGGACAGATGAGAACAGATGCAAGTTTCCTCTGCCTACAGTCCTGGCTAGTTGGAAATTCTTGTGTGGAAGTTATACACAGCTGCTTTCTGCTCCTGGGAAATACCACAGCCAAGATAATAAATACTAGTGGAAATAAATACCACAGTATATTGGCTTGGGCATACCACTGCACTAACTTATCCCTACAGCTTTTTGGACTGGAGCCTGCTTGTGTTTCTACACAAAGAAGCTAAAGTCCAGGTCAAGGTATTAAACACCTGACTCTCCCAAAAGACTATCCAGAGATGAATTACAGCAGGTTTGAGATGGCTGTTTTTTCCTTAGCTCCTCCTGAAGCTAGGACTTGGGAGTCTTTCACAATGGCATCACTTTTCTCTTATAGAAGACTTGTCCAGAATATGCGCCATATTCCCTCTAAACTCCTGCAGTGGTCCTTGGACAAGGAGAAAGCTATTCCCAACCTTTTATCTTGGCTGTGTGGCCTGGGACCTATTTAAATTTTATTCATCCATTCTCTTCATTAAGTCTGCATTGGAGTGAAAGTCTTCTCTTTTAACCTCTGGGTTTCCTTGCACTGTGCCAGTGCCCCTCCTAGATGATGTGATGGAGTGGTGCACACTAAAAAGTCTGCTCATTTATAAAGCTAGCCATTAATAAGAAGCAAGATGGCTTTACCACAGGGATGCCAGCATTACTTGGCTGACAATGTCCCTTATGATCCTGGAGAGATTTTAATGGATTGAACAGGTTGATGTTGTCATTTTCAATTTGCCGAACCATCTGACAGTGTTCCCAACAATTAGCACGTACAAAATGCGGAAATATGTTACCTTTTACGTTAAAAAAATAATATGGGAAGCTGCCTGGTCTCTGGAGTTGTGTAACAACTTGTTATTCTGAAGTGCTTGCTTTGACTTTAAATAGATTTCACTATAGCAGAGTCACCCTAACCTTGGGATAAATTTAGCTGTCGCCTGAGTCTGTAGAGGGGTTTGGGATCATTAAAAGCCGATCAGGAATTAGCATGTGCCTCCTGCGGTTGGGGCTGTGGGATGCTGTGCTTGTGCAGCTCAGCATGGGCAGCACTGGCAGGAGGGACAGGGGTATATAGGGCGATTGCTGCCAAGACCCCCATGTGTAGTGCCCATTGCTTCATCTCTTTCACCTCTGCAAATCCCACCCTGCTGTTACAGCAAAGCATGGGATGGAGCAAAGTGACTTGCCCAGGGTCATGCAGAAGGATGGATCCAAGCTCCAGTCACCTTGTCCTCAGATTCCTGTAGTGTAGCTGAGAGAGAAGAGGAAAACCAGAACAAATTAACACTCATGAATCAGGAGGTGCTACAAGAGAGGTTGTTCACCCTGGCTTGCTGGGATTAAAAGGTTGCTTTTGTTTCTATAGCAGACATGAGACCATGAAATGCAGCTATCAGCAAAGGAGAAACTGAAAGCAACATCTAATGTCAAAAACATGAAGGCAGCAGACATATTTTTTAATGCAATGGCAGCTGCAGTCATTTTAGATCCTCTGCATCTTACATTACGCAGAAGTAAGTCCCCTGGCTCCTGACAGCAAGGCTCATGCTTTCATTGCCTGTGACATGGGATGACCTTCTCTGAGAGGGCAGGTTGAATGGGCATCCAAGATCTGCCACAAACCAAGGGTTTCACGTTGAATTTCTAGTGCAAAGTGACAGGAGGCTCCACTTATGAGAAGCAGGGTTCAGCCCCAGGTTTTTCCTTCCTGACCCTCAGTGGTCATCTCGCACAGCCATGTGTTGGGATGCAGCTGTGATTGCAGGCATATCCTCTCCTTCCACTGTGCTTCTTCCCTGCCATACCAGCTCAGAAGGAGAAGGGATCTGGGGAGCAACAGGAGATTCATTCAGCTTCCACAAAAGCATTATACAGGCTGAAACCTTCCTTTATATAAAGCAGCCAGGGTAGGCTCTGTGATATATTCCCCACCTAGGACAAAAGCAGGAGTAAGACCTCTCTCAAGGCCCTGTCGGCAGGGAAGTGACCCTTATTTTTCACTGTGTAACAACAGATGATGAATAATGACTTAGGTTTTGCTACCTGTGGTAAGGCAGGTCCTGTAACCTGGAAGGTTGAAGTTGTGCTTGGCAGGCTGCATCTGTCTCAGCACTGAGAGCAGCATGCAGAAACTATCACTGCCCCTAGATACACATAGCTCGCAACCAGGAGAAGGGGACTGAAAAGGCACAGGGGAGCCCCAAATCTGGTACCTGACCTCCATGGGTAGATTCAGCCATGCTCTGGCAGCTTCAGCTTTCCATACTTCAGGTTGCTTTTAACCTCCGGGGACTCATCCAGGACTTTGGCGCAATCATCTATCATTGCTGTAGGAAAAAAGAAGCGCAGCCAGAAGGGCTGTGTTGCCACAGCCAAACACTCGAGCCTTTGAGCATCAGCCTTATGTGCATATAGGAAATAAAAGTCTTCTCCTCAAGCACCTAAACCCTGAGCCAGAAGTGTAGGAAGCTTTTTGTTTCTTTGCAGGTTTTTATGCTGCTTTTCCTAGAGACAGTTTTGAGAAAGACTGTCAGAATATCTTCAACAAAACACTAAAGAAACACACTGGGAACTGTGAAAGCTCAGATTTGAATATAAATATGAACTGACAAGCTGCTTCATGTGGTATCATTAAACTTCACAGTTAGACCTTTCTTTAAAAAAAAACAACAAAACCCCAACAAATTATAGTGTAAAAAATATGCCTGTAATGTTAAGATTGAGATGAAAACTGCTTATTTTCATGTTTGGTGTAATAATTAGTAGAAGGAAGAGTTCCTGTGATCTAATGTTTAAAAGGGTTTTAATTTATTTTTGTATTTATAACAGCTTAATTATGAATAATACTCACAATGCTACAACACTTAGAGGCTATAAAACTGAGGAGAACCAGGAGGAAGTTAAGATTGTTCTATACTCTGGGGTTTAAAACAAAAGCTGAGTAGCTGTTAAGAGGCAGCTGAGCTTGCGTTAGGGCATCTCGAGAGAGAGGGAACGGCTCGAACACAGTTAATCTGGTGCCGATGGACAAATATCCCTACTCTTATAGAAGAAAAGGGACTTTGTTCCCGAGCAGGGCGATGTCGGAGGGACCTCATTGACCGCTGGATGTCACTGTTAAGTCGCACAAAGGCCCCAGGGCTCAGCATCAGCAAGGACCGCTCCTGGTTTAGGGGGTAGAACGCTGCTCTTTTCTTGTTTCCCTTTTCTCATTATTTTTGAGTTATGCAAAGTTCTAAGTGCTGCGGCAAAGCTATTCACAGGCGGGGTGAAATTTCGGACAGCAGGAAAGCAAAGCGAGATTTTGCTTTATCCTTTCTTTTCCAATCAAGTCTCCATACCTAAATCACTGTTGTAGAGCAATGCCTAGGATGTGGGTTTGTTTGGATATACAAGGTGTGAGGATTTGTAGGCGACTTGATTTTGCTGCTATTAATGCTGCAGGAGTGAAGCAGAAAAGTGCCTTTATTCACTGGCAGAAACAAATTGGCTTAATATGATATCAGAGCAACGAATCCTGCTTCAGCCTGATGTAGTCCTCAGGACTTTTCTTCTCAAGTGCATGGGTATGTGAGTAAGTTCCTTTCATATCTTAAACAGACACTTTATATTAAGCAGATATGTTCTTCTGAAGGAGGATAGAAATGCCTTTCTCCATGTGTCTCCTATTTCTCTTCATTCACATCTTTGACATGTCTGTACAAACTCTGGACAGAGTGCACTTCTCTGTATTTTTAATGCCAAACCCATGGAAAACGGGCTCATTTTGTCAAAGCCTCAGTCAGGAACAGGCCTGCTTGCTGGCCATTTTCACTAGAATGTGGCCTGTTTTTTCTTAATATGCCATCACAGAAATTTCCTTTGAAGGAAAGCCTGTTCTTGAATTCACAATGGGCTGAGACAAGCTCTGAATTTCAAACAGTTCCACATTTTGTTGCCAAAAATTTCTTGCCTTTCTTCACATGAGAAAGTCAATGTAGATGTTTGCTCCAGCCCTGTTATAACTCCTTATTGGTTCCTATGCTGATCCCACAGATGTCAACTCAGGGGAGCTACCCTGGTGGCAGGGGCCTCACCACCATATAAACAAGTTCAGCCTCCAATCCAGCACATCTTGCTTTAAAATGCCTGGTGATATCTAGGTGGCTGAGGACTGGTCTGTCATCACTGTTCTGGCTATCCATCAAGGTTAACCACTGTTGCCTTGCAGTGTTTTCCTCTTAATGCCCGATGACGATATTCAGATGTAATTTAGAGCAGTAAGGGCTGGGACTGGAGCTGCTGAAGTACATGGGTTGTTCTTACCTTTGGACAGCATCTTTGTAACAACTCTCTGTCCTTGTGTACTAGTTAATAAAGGGGGGTAATGACTCTCTGTGAACCACAGTTGCTGCTTCAGAACAAACGTACAATAATTTAATCCTTTTGGGACAGAACTCGTAAGTGCTCAATCTTTTATGATGGACAAGGTTATGGCTTCTTTCTCTTTTTTCTCCTTAACACCAGTTTCCCATGACCCTGGCTGCGTCACAAAATCACAGCTACAGAGAGGGGACCAAGCACTCATCATGCTACAGCAGCTTCGCAGAGGCTGCAAAATCCCTTCTAAAACAACCCATTCCTCACAAGCATCCAGAGGCACCCAGACATGCTTGTGAGGTAGGCTGATGCCAACCTCATGAAGTTTAACCATGCCAAGTGCAAGGTCCCACACCTGGGTCAGAGCAATCCCAGGCACAGCTACAGGTTGGGCAGAGAAGAGATTCAGAGCAGCCCAAGGAAAAGGACTTGGGGGTGTTGGTCAATGAGAAAATGAACATGAGCTGGCTTCAATGTGCGCTTACAGCCCAGAAAGCAACTGTATCCTGGGCTGCATCAAAAGGAGCGTGACCAGCAGGTCAAAGGAGGTGATCCTGCCCCTCTACTCTGCTCTTGTGAGACCTCCCTTGGAGCATTGTGTGCAGTTCTGGTGTCCTCAACATAAAAAGGACATGGAACTGTTATAACAAGTCCAGAGGAAGCCACGAGGATGATCAGAGACTGGAGCACCTCCTGTATGAAGACAGGCTGAGAAAGTTGGGGCTGTTCAGCCTGAAGAAGAGAAGGCTGCGTGGAGACCTCACAGCAGCCTTCCAATATCTGAAGGGGGCCTACAGGGATGCTGGAGATGGACTAATCATTAGGGACTGTAGTGATAGAACAAGGGGTAATGGGTTAAAACTTAAACAGGGGAGGTTTAGATTGGATCTAAGGAAGAAATTCTTTACGGTAAGGGTGGTGAGGCACTGGAATGGGTTGCCCAGGGAAGTTGTGAATGTTCCATCCCTGGTGGTGCTCAAGACCAGGTTGGACTGAAGCTTGGGTGCCATGATTTAGTGTGAGTTGTCCCTGCCCATGGCAGGGGGTTTGGAAGTAGACGATCTTAAGGTCTTTTCCAACTCTAACTATTCTATGATTCTATGTTGATAAGATACGCCTTTTCCTGGGACTGACTTATCCCTTCCCTTGAACTGTGAGTCCAAATTTGCTTCACTTATTTCCTTCGTCTCATAGGTCTCAAATCAAACTTCTCACTTTTGTTATTTGCTTTCATTGGTGTCAGCTGTAATAAAACATCCTTGCTCTTCAAACTAAGGAGAACTTAGGAAGGTGTCTGGGGCTAAACAAGGTGTTTTATTCCCCCCAGTGGCTGTCAGCTGAAGTAATGACAAAATAGATCTCCAGAGAGGAGAAAATACTCTGAAGCCCTGAAATATGTTATGAGTGTATGTATACAAACACAAGAAATGAGGAGGGTTTAGATCGCAGCTCATCTTGCTGTCATCTCACCAATTTCTTTTATTGCCAAGACTCCTTCCCACACTCCTGGCTCTGCTTCCCTGTTTATTCCTTATTCTTCTCCCTCCCATCCCTGACATTGCCATCAATAGTTCAGCCCATTATGTTCAGGAAAAAAGAAAGAAAAATCATCTTGTGCTGTTCGGGCTTAGAAAGCAGCAGAATTATGTACTTGAGAAATGGCTCATTTTTAAGTGTAGGGTGTGAGTATCGGATGCAATATGTTTTCTAGATCCATGTTAGAAACTGGGGAGACATCAGCTGCAGTAATTGTTTCTGTCTTCAGCTGAATTTTACTCAATTAAGCTACACTGTATGTGAGATGAACTGGGGGGTAAGCTGAACTAATTGCACTGTCTGGGCTGCCTTGAAAGCTGGGATGAGGTGGGAAAGCAGGGTGGTTTTCCTGGGAGACACCAGGCAATGATCAGGCAAAATTCTGTGCTCCATGGGGTCAGAAGAGCAGGTAGTCACACCAGGAGAGCCAAGTGGAAGAAGCAGTTTCCTGGTAAAGAACAGACATCCGTGGTAAGTAAGGGTGTTAAAGCTCTCAGCAGATGAAGAGGAGATGGAAAACAGATATAGAACTGTGTTTCTAAATAACTGGAAGCTGCATTGTGATGAGAAAGGAGAAGTCATAGGTAGTCATGGTTTAGCAGGAGATGTTCAAGAAGGCCAGGTTCTCCCATAGTGAGGAAATAATAGAACAGAAAAACACCATCAATGGGAACCAGGCACAGAACAAAAGATAGTCAGGATTGCCCAGTGATGGTGAAACATAAAAGAATCAAACTGAGAAAGGGCAGAAACACAAGAGCAGAAGAGATGAGAACAGCACCCAGTCCAGCTTGCCAGAGCAATAACTCAGTCCAGATTGCCACCACTGCAGATGATTGTGAGATCAATGTTTGATCCAGAGAAGCCCGTGCAACATAAACCCTGTACCTCCAGCTGTGAATTCCCCTTTGTAACAAATGCAGACCTGCAGTGAAAGATGAAATGACACAACTGTGAAGTACTGCAGACAGGAGAGAAAGATCACTTGTCTGGATGCTAAAGCCATGCACCATGAGAAAGAGATTGCAGTGCTTTTTAAGGAGTAGGCAAGAAGATCAAACCAAATCCTGACACTCTGGTCTTTCTCTTGGTGGCAACTTTTGTCTTGGCTCTAAATCTAGAACTCAGCTTGACCTGAATGCCCAAAGGCACACCAGCAAGGGACCAGTTTGCCTACCACCTATACTGAAAGTAAACGGTAAGAAAGATACTCTTCAAGGGAGAATTCTGTAGATTGGTGTAATTCAAAGTAAAGAGGCTACAGAGATGACTCTGGGGTATGAAGACGCTGTGTTAGGAACATTCAGCATGGGAAAAACATAGTAGAAAGGCAACCTAATAGTAATAATTTTTATGAAGATCACAGATTGACAATGGAGAGGAAATCAGATGCAGGAGTCTGCATAGATGGAGACTATTCAGAGGTCATGTTGGTGCTGTTAAGGTTCAGGGAGGGACTTGGTGTAGTTTTTTGCTTATTGCTCCTGAGGAGAAAAGCTGTGGCTCTTCTAAGCACTCAAAAGCTTTCAGCCATGTAATGTTTGGATTAGGATCCACTTGAAGGAGCAGGGTGCACACTTGCTGAGGTCAAATGTGGCAGAGATTTGCTAGTGCTTATTATAGGGCAAAAAGGAAAGAGGAAGAGTTCTTATTGCTCAGTTATTCACAAGTAGAAGAGGAGATTCTGAATGGAGAAATGAAAAGTATTGTTATCTGGGCAAAGCCATTCCCCCAAAAATTATAGCAATGGGGATAAGATACATAGAGCTGCCATCAGGAGGTGGCAGGGGAGCAGCATATGGAAAACAGGACACCTTGAGGTCAGGTGTTCCTGACAGGATGCTCTACCCTGCAGGTACGTGGTCCTGCTCATTAGCAGCACATGGACTGGAGGGAGCTCCCAGTAGAGCTGCTGCATAGCTCTGATTAGGGGGCAGGAAAGACTGATTTATGATGAATGAATGAAGAGGCAAGATTAAAGTGTGGCTAAATGGCAGGGAAGGGGGAAGATCCTGTAAAAATTTGGAGGGTATTAACAGAGAGAAGGGATAAATTAATGTGGAACAAGGGGTTTTAGGTATGAGCAACAGGATGAAATTAAAAAGAAATACTCAGGTTTTATATCTGTGGCCTTACATAAATAAGGGGCAGCCTAGAATAGCTGCTTCTCGCTTGCTCCCCAGAGGATACCTTGTGCTGCACAAAGGCTGCTTTGAGCAGTCTGGATGTAATGCTAGCCACGTGAAATATAAGGCATTTGTACAGAATTGACAGTGCCCTTCACACTCACTTCAGTTTGTTCCTCACTAGCCTCCCCGTGTAGACAACAAGTATTTATCAGTGTAGCATTCTTTTTTTAGCAGTGAGATTTAAGCCTGTGAAATAATCCCCTCATTGGACATGCAGAAGGAGCTGCAATACTTGGCAGATGTGAAAACAAGTTGGATGACAGAGAAATGGATTTAAGTACAAGAACCTAAGGAAGGTTGGCTCCCAGATTTACCACCCTGGAGGAGGCCATACACCAAAGCAGCTTCATGCCTGGGCATGTGGCTGGAAACATGCCTGGGCACTGCCAGCACAACTGCCCACCCAGTAGAAGTTTGTGAAATTTCCCCAGCATTTTTGCACCCTGGTGATGTCCTCCCTTGAGAGGAAAATAATGCTTTTGTAGAAGTCACAGAGAACATACTTATTATGAATACATGGACTTAACTCCAACTCATCCATCTTAATAGGACTTAGATCATTTTCCTTGATGGTTCTGATTTTCTATCCCATTAATAATAAAGAAGCTTCTCTGCTTATATATATTGCAATTCAACAATAAGTCTCAAAGGAGGATCAAGATCACTTTGGCTTTCCATCAATTTGATACTGATGCCTTTCTAGTTTAATAGCTTGTGTGTGAGACAGTGCAAGGGACTGGAGATTCATCCCCAGCATACACAGCTTTGAACCTGAATTGCTCTGAAGACAACATGAATCTTCCAACCAAAGTTAATGGACTTTGCATCACCTCCTAAAGCGTCTATCAGGGAGATTAAGGCCTCTGTTTCCACCTGATGGAAATCAGGATTTAGAGGAGTGAGGCTGATCTCTACTACCTGAGAACTGGGCCCAGAAGATACCACTGGAAGGGTCTGCAATCATTTTTCTGGTGCACATGGTACAAATTGGTGTCTGGAAAAGGGCTTGTTAGCCAGTGTTTGCTGAATGGAATACTTCCTGACAGTGCTAATTAAAATAAATGAAACTTGACTTTTCAAGATGATGGATTTTTATAGCAAAGTACAGTAGTTTGAAAACATCTTTAATTTAATTGCAAAATACCTTCTCTGGTTATTTACTTAAAATTGTCTCCCATTGCAGAGCTGCACCAGTATTTCTGGATGTACATTCTTGATTTCGACATTTTACATTACATTATCAAGTTAATCTACCCAAATCATTAACCCCCAGCAGGAAATATTTTTAATTATGTAGATTCACCAAGTGTTTTTCAAGAACTGTTTTGTTTCTATGAGTTCAATCATAATGAACTCATCTCGTGGGGAGAGCAAGGGCACTGTCCTACACTTGATTTCACGAACACATCTTGAAAGAGGCCTCTGAGCATCAGCACATTTCAGCAAATATATCTTATCCACAGCAGAAAACAGTCTAACACCCTAGAGAACCCCTGGCTGACTGGAAAGGAGTCCTGATGGGCACTTTAGACCAAACTGAGACTGTTTTTTCTCTATAAAATAAGCCAGCTTTATTCCAGTGTATCTCAGTTCTGATTTACATGTCAGGATGCTGTATCTGAATCAGGCTGAAGCTAACAAAAAAGTGGTCATGACCCTATTAGAGTCGTGATGAGTCCTGCTCTTACATAGGTTAGAAAACACATCAAAGTTTAAAACAACATCAAAACCCATTTCTTTTGGGAAACCAAAGCTTTGGAAAGAAGATGGAGGGATGACACTGCATTAGATTTTAATAATCAGCAGCATTAATAAGTGTTGATTTGAGCCTTTATCCAGTGCCTTAGCTCTCTCATATGGCCTCTCACAGTGGGCACGGCAGTGTGGGAAGCCTTGCTCAGAGTGTCAGCAGGGACTCAGCTGCTTGTTCTGGGGTTGGAGGGATTGATGCTGGTTGGAGCTTCTTCCTGGGGGACAAAAACATTGGTATTGTAAGCGCTGGAAAAATCAGTGAGTCACCACTGGCAGAACCCTGTAAAATTGTGCTGATTTACCCATCTGAATCACTATCAAAAGCTGAGCAGCAGTTGAGAGGAAGCAAATCCACAGAAGTGTGGTGTTCTGTCTGCTAATGTCATTGGTGGGGTAAGGAGCAAGGATTCATACCATTGCATGTACTGCATATACAGGATGATAAATGACACCAATAATCTGATGGGAACAGAGACATTTGAAGTGCCAGGATTTGCCCTCCAAAAAAGAGGACACCAAATTCTTCTGCCTTGTGCAGCCAAGCCCCAAACACAAAAGGGAAGTGAAGCACTTCAGAAAGCTGAGTACATTTTAGTTGAATCTGGGGGACCTATCCTGTTCCTGGAGGCTCAGAAAAATGAAGACATCAAAGCACAAATGGGAAGAGCAGAGCATTTTGTGAGCAATTGACTTTGCAGGTTTGAGAGTGCCAGAGTACCAAAGTGATCCCCATTATGGGAGATCATTACGTGGAAGTCCCAGAAGTGGACTGGGAGGCATCTTAGTATTTTATACAGTGAAATGTGTCATGAAAGCTTACACAAACACTTCTCTATTTTTCTGGTACCTGTCTGTCCTTACAGAGAGGTGCTCCTTGGGAAGGGACATGAGGAGGGACAGAACAACTGATAGTTCAGAGCTGAATTAACAAGTTTAACTCTTTTTGCATGTAGGGGTGGCCAGTATGGTACAGTATAGATCACAAGTCATGCCTCTGAATGCAGTGAGTACAAACCAAATCAGCCATTTGCCCTCTGAAAAAGCTTTAATGCTCTATATTCTGTAGTGTTCCAGATTCATAAACCCCCAAGTTTATTAAAAATTTATGATAGAACTACAGCTCAGTTACTACAGTTCATATTTCTACATTGAAGTACTGGGTACAGTCACTGGTAGGAACCACAGAGTGTTTTTACAGGTGTTTGGAAGTTTCTTTCATGACTATTTTTATCAAAGAAAGTTAACTTCAATTTTTGTTTTCTTTATTATTTCATGTAAAGCAAATGAAATCTGAAAATCTCTAATCTGTTAACCTACGTGATGTTTTGCCCAGTGTTTCTCATTGCTGTGTCAAATTTAGTAACAGCATCTCTATCTAGTGCTACAGACATGATTATTTATTTGCCCTACGCTGCACTTAGAAGTCCCATGTGCAGAATTATCACTGAGTCTGTACCTAATTTAAACGTCAGTCTAATATCAGACAAGCCACTGTACTCTGCTTATAAATATGTGTTCTCTGATCGTGAGAGTGGACTTGCAACAAGCAGCCCTTCCACGCATTTCTGTCTTGGTTCACATCTTTCTTGCATTTCAAATTGGCCAGGATCTTACCAAAGACAAATTTGACACCATCAAGAAGAAACACTTGAAGAAGCACTCCTCTTCACTTTTGTTACCTTCCTGTTGCTATCCCCAAAGCTGAGGATGCTGGTACTATGAGCAGACATATGACTATTGAACACAGGAATGAAAGAAGGGAGACAGAAGAACAAAACATAATTACTTCATTGCAGAACCCACTAGTGCAATGGCCGAGGACATGTTGTCTCTGTTGGGTTGTGGCAGAGATGTGCTGCAGCATTCATAAGCTTTCCTTCTGGGAGGTCTCTGGAGACAGCACAGTCTAGCCATGGCGATATATCATCATATGTCTGCATATGGGAAGACAGCATCTAATTTAGAGAACACAGAAAAATGCAGTGTATATAGTGGTACAAGGGAACTTTGCATGATAGTTTGCCATGATCCTCCTGAGGCCCTTTGGGGAGATCAGGGGATGTTCTCAGGAGCTGCTGGATGTGTGAGCTTTATAACAGGAATGGAAGCTGATCAAGACCTTAGGAAAAAACCAGTAAAACAGTTGTTCAGCTGTGTATTGTTTGACATAAATGAGGTAAAGGGTATGGATTTAATAGCAAGAGAAAAAAAAAAAAGAAACAATAAATTAACCCTTTATCCTTTTGCACTGGCATAACACAGGAAAAGCTTGGAAAACAGCAGCCGAAAACTTCAGCTATTACCAATCTTCCTGGGATTTAAATGCAGTTGAAAGAGTTCTGCCAGTTTACAGGAGCTGAGGATTCGGCCTGCTGGAATTACACAAGCATGAATATCCTGTAAGCCGAAAGAGAATTAGACCCATTATTTTTTAAAAAAGCAGAGCTTGATTAAGGATGTTCAGTGTAGGTTTAGAAAAAAGAACACTGTCACGCCTCACTAAACTTTGCTGTTCTGTTGAAACATGACTACTAGGGAGATATTACACTGCACTGGGATTTTCTGAAGCACCAATCAAGGAAGTGTGGTTTCAGAGAGTGAGGGGAACAGCACTTTTGTCAGTGCTAATTGCAGGCGTTAATAGGAGCCCTAGCGCAGCTCACTGCCTGGTACTCTGAGGAAGTTGGAAGCACAAGTGCACTTCACTTTAAAGGTGCAGACATACAGAGATGGAGAATGGAGAACCAGGATCTAAGCAGGAGAGGAGACATGCTGATCACTCCTGACATGATCAGTCAGAGGTTGAAGAGTTGTGATGAATCAAGGGGGGAGTTCAGAAGGCATTTCTTAAGATTTAAATACAACTGATGTGGATGCCCCCAAGGCTTGGTTCTAAAATTTGTGAAATTCAAAGCAAAAGATTTACAGTTTTTAAATGTGTTGGATAAAACACAAAGTTCTCAGCAGAGGTGCATCAGCAGGTATTTAACAGTAAAACACAATGTTGGCATTGCAAATTAGGCATGTTTTGGATGCAGCCCTGTAAAATAACACATTAAAACCTATGGAAGATGTCAGTCTGCTGAGTCTTGGGTCCAGACCTGACAGCAGCCACCACTACTACATACAGACAGGGACTCTCACTGGGATGGGCTGCATCAGGTACATTCAGTTTGCTGTTAAGGTTCACTGTTAGCTCTTCAGCCACTATCAGAGAGCAGGTACCAAACATGTCCTACACAAGCCCTTTACTTTAAAAGTCTCCGAGTTATTTTCATAGTGATATCCTGCATCAGAGAACCTCACAGAATCACTTCATACCACCCAAAGTATCATTGTGTTATCAGAGGTGTTTAAGCAGTTGAAGTTGATTGCTCTTTTTGTTTCTTTGGTGTTATTTTGGTGTTTGTTTGTTTGTTTGTTTGGTTTTGGGAGTGTGTGATTTTTTATTTTTTTGTGTGTTTTTTTTTGTTTTTTTTTGTTTGTTTGTTTGTTTTTTAATTTTTGTTTGAGTGAAAGTTCCAATGTAAAATACTGGGCAAATGAGGCCAATATAGAATTTCATCACTGACTATCAAGACGTCTATTTCAATTCCCTGGTTTTAGCAGCAAAATGCAAACAGAATCAAAATAGTCTTTTAGATGTGGTATTTTACGTTACTTACCACATCTCCTCTTATTCTGGTTTCTATCAATTCATCTTTAATATTGAAAGATTCCCTTACAATGGAAAGTTTATTAAAGGCCAATGCCTCCTTTCATCCTTGCATCCACCTTTCCCTCCGCTGACGCAGCTCCTGCGGGTACTACGTGCTCTGTCTCCCTTCATCATTTCTAGAGATAGGAAACACAGTCAGAATATCACAGGTCCCCATCTCTGGGAATTGAAGCAGCTGCCAGGGATTTCAGCTAACACCACAGAGCTCCTGAAAAGTCGAGTGTCTTCAGAAGACGTCTTCTGCCATTCTTACTGCAACTCACCCATGTTTTTTCCCTCTCTTCAGATTAACTGCTTCTGTCCCTCTGCATGTCTTGTTCATTGAGAGAAAGCCAGGGCTTGAAGGCATTTTTACTTTCCCACTCTTTCAAAGGGCAAAAAAGAAAAGAGGCTTAATATAGACTGAGAAACAAAGACAACAGCATGGGTAAGTAAGAAAGCACAGGTGTAATTTCTGGGCACAGTAAGAAGTCTTTTAAAAGCTCTTAAAAAAGTAGTGTGTACATGTTTACCACTACTGCAGCTGACGTATAACCACAGGAGCACTGCACTATATGGATAAAATGAGAACTTGTAGAGGGCTATTGAGCACCGGAAATCTTCACAGTGAGGCAGAACAAAATTATTTGGCACTGGGGGGTCTCTAATTTTGGTACACTACAAAAACAAAACAGTGTCTTTGTCCAGACTAATATTTGCTCACCAATGGACAAACCCATCTGCTGCCTTTGTCAGATGTGACCTGGGACATGAAGGCTAGCCTTTGTCATTTGGATTGGTCAAGAAAATATGCAGAGATATTCACCCATGTCTCACTAAAGGCCTGTTTGATTCTAATTTGTTTCCTTTTCCTGCGTAACTTCTCTTAATTGTCCCAGGGATTGCACTTTGGCATGTATTTAAAAATGTAAACAGATTTTCAAGGCTAGCTTTGAACCTCAGGGAGTCTCCATTATAAACAACTGAGTTGGTGAAACCCTCGGAACGTTTGCTGGGAAAGCAGATGGAAACGCTCCTGAGATGTGAACAGTTTCAACAGTGACTGCAAGGCCATCATGCCTTGCAGCCCAGTTCCATTGCACTTGCTTATTATAAAAGGTGATTGTGCACCACCTTTGTAGACAAATACAGATTTTGTGGAGGACAAAGCCCCAGTAACTCGTCTGATTGGTCCATCAGGCTAAAAGCTATGGACCTACTACATGCATTTTGCAGTGGGTTGCAACTTGTGCTCCGCACCTGCTAGGGCTTCACCCTACTACTGCTGAGGCTGGTGCCAGTGATACCATTGATTAGAAAGGCTGCAGAAAGATGCCTCAAAAGATGATCCCATTTTTACAGCTGAAATTAGAGTATCCACAGCTATTAAATGACTTTTTCTTCTCATTAAATTTTGATAATTTTCTCTGATAAAATATGACTTTGGAAGATTGCTGGGGTCCAGCTTTTGCCTTGCTCCTGATGTTAAGGTTTTAAAGGTGTGATCCTGCAAATTACTCCCTGAGTAAGGATTTTTATGCAAATGGTCCTGTTAACTTTACACAAGAAAGAGTTTGCTGGATCATGCCATTATCCCTAGGCTTACAATGGAAACACAACTGACCTTTAGCTGTAATGAGCACCAGTAAAAAAATAAATGTGACAAAATTGCCTGGATCTTTGCAAGCTGATACAAGCTATGCCATGTTCTGGTAGGGGCAGATCTCCAAACAGGCTGAAGGAGTTAAGTCATTTCACGGTGTTAAATAACAGCTAATTGACAGCAGATATAATGCATGTTGATAATCAAGTGTGAATCGACAGCTAAGGAGGAAAAAGCCCAAATATCTAAACCAAGCTGTATAGGAGTTATTATAGGAATGCTCCCAGAGCTTTTGCAGCTGCACCCAAAAAACCAAAAATAAATAAACCATGATGCTGGAATGTAATACAAAAGAAAGAGGAATCAAAACAGATGGTGCAGTTGGTATGTAAGGCGCCAGTGTGATTGCACCTAAAGTGTGGCATGTTGAGTGCTGCAGTCACTGTGCAATGTAAATATGCAGCAGGCTATGAGAAATGCAGCTGAATACAAGCGCTATGACACTGCGTTTATGAGACTAAGGCAGGATGAACTATCTAGTGAACTTGTGTGTGTGAAAACAGAACAGAAAGATCTCTAATATGATATCAAATTAAATTCAGCTATCTGGTGGTGAAGGACAGTGAGCTAAATGTCCTCCATCAGGTGAGCAGGTTACCAGCACTGAAGGTAAAAGTGCAATTTATGGGTGGGTTCTCGGACCAATGGTTCTTAGCCCAGATCTTTCTATCTCTTACCTCTTAGTGCTTTCCCTCCTGTTTTAGTCCAAGTGATAAAGGCTCAGCATGGCTCAACCGTAACACTGACCAAAGGCATCCCTGACACCAGCTAGCCATGGCTCCCATCTCCTCTCATAGCCAAGTATTAGCATTGCTAATTCAAACACTTGCCATCACTCTGCAGCTCCAAGAAAAACAGGTCAGCAGCATCACTGCCACTCCACAATTCCCTTTGCTTCATTTCCACTCCATTTCTCCTCCCTGTTTATGCCTGTCCGTGACTCTGCTCCATCATTCACTGAGTGCTTCTTCTTCATTTTTTTTGCACTGCTCTCATTCTGCCTTCCCTACATCTCTTCTTTGTCCTTTGCTACCCCATTATACAAGTGGCTTTTTTTCTTCATTTACTCCCTTTTACCTTTTCTCCCTGTCTTCTTTCTTTCCTTCCACCTGTGACAGTATTTTTTGATGCCTTCCCTTTGCCTCTCTCTTTATCGCCTGGCTGCATTGTCTATTGTATTACCTGCCATTATCCCCAAATATATTTTGGTATATTTTCCCCCTTTTTCCAGTCCACCTTTTTGTTCCCTTTAAGGCACCAGAAAGCAATGAAGGTTAGAGAGGGAAACTGAAAAGCGTTCCAGTAGTTTTCCATCAGCCTGTGTATAAAGCACTTCTTTTCCACTTGATGAGAAAGCAGTAATCAGTTTCCCCCTGCATCAAGCTCTTTTACACAAAGAGGTGGCTGCAAAAAGAAGCCAAATAGATTTCTAACTGGCCTCTCCCTTATCTCTGCCTAAGAGCCCCAGTGAACCCGCAGCCTTTTCGTTTGCTGTGGCTGCTGCTGCCATGTGAAGCAGACACAAGGTTGAGGGGGATAAGCAGCAACATGGCTTGTCAGTGCTGATGCTGGCTGATGTTGGGAGGGATTGTGGCTTGGGCACTGCGATTTATTTCCCCCCTGGAAAACTTGGTGCAATGGCAGGGAAAGGAGAGCTCTAACTTTGCAAAGTCTGAACTGATGGGAAAAATGGAAGATAAAGGAGAAACTACTTCAGTACTAAAATTCAGCTTTGATCGTCAGAGTAAATGTGTCCCTTAAATACACTACCTGTAGCAATGGGAATCCAAAAATGACAATATGGGTGCAGAGAATGGGTCCACTATAATGCCGTATGGACTGAAATGCAGTTTTCAACCTGTTAAATACGACGTGCTCCCCTATTCAGCATTGCTGAAGAAATCAAAGCACCATCTGGAGACCAATTGCTGCTCCTAACATACATCCTATCAGCTCCCTTACTCTTCTGCACCAGCAGCCATGGACCCAGCTGGGGCAAATTGTCCTCAGCAGAGCCATTCCCTGCACCACAGAGCCACTGATTTGGAGGGGTTGAGGCTGCCAGAGCCCACTAGATTTGCTCCAGACCAGTGTATCCTACAGGTAAGTGGTCAGGGCCAGGTACACGTCTTCCTTGAGCTGTAATAACTAGGTCAGAGCCCCAGGGCTGGCCAACTACTTCTCCCCTTCTCCACAAGCTATTCCATGTAGCAAGGAGGTGTGTGCCTACTGTGGCCCCCAGTGAGCCAGGCACTGCATCAGTGCTGTAAGCATTTCTGCAAGTTTAGGTAGAGATGAAACAAAATGTAATCCTGAAATTATGCCTAATAAGGGGAAGGGAAAATGAGAACATACAGCCAGAAGGCAAAAGCCCCATTATGAAAAATTTGGTCTCCTGTTTTTCTTTAAAAGACAATTTCAGTCAAATGGATCTTATTTGCACAGTTGCAGTTGTTATTTTGTCTCTTTTCTGCAGTCACACAATACTTTTATCTCTGATGAGGAAATAGTGTAACTGTCTTTCTCTCATACTCTACCTTTGCTATGGTTCTCTGCTTTCTTCCCCAGCACCAGGAAAAAAAACCCACCAAAGACATAAATATGAGTCCCTCATCTAAGGCACAGTACCAGAGGTTTAGTGTTGACAGTGTGCTTTGTCGCTTTGGCTCTGGAAAAGGCTTACAAAAGCTTTATTAACAGGCTCATTAGCACGGCCTGATTTACTTCTGCAGACTTTACTCTTTTACTAGTTTCCAGGAGCATCAGCATCAGTTGCAGGGCTAATGAATTCACTCAGATTTGCATGCTAATGAAACTCCCATGACTCTCTGTGCTCTCTACTTCAAATCGATCTTTGCTGTTGCTTGAGGAATATTAATAGAAATAAAAGGGGAGTACCAGGCATTTCAGTTGGTCTTGCTGTAATCCAAGACCGCTGTGTAATTCATATTTCATACATTACACTGTTTCAGATCTTATTTCTTTCATGCCTTATTGACTCTACTGTATGGGAGACATCACCTTAAGGAAATTCCTAGTATAGCAGCTGTCCAGAGACTCAAGGGACTACTTACCTAAATCGTACTTGAGCTCTCAATAAATAGGTCAGTCACCTAAAAGTGCTTCCTTGCACCAGTGCAATTCCAGGTATTTTTCTCCAAACACATTAATTTTCTTTGCCTTCAACAAAACCAGACACTTTTCGACTTCATTCGCCTATGCTGCCTGGTTGTGCAGAACATTGTGAAAAATGGGGTGAGGAAGCTCCCCTAAATGAGACCTTAAACTCAGCTGGGGTGTGGGACCTGATCCAGGGGTACTCTGTCTTCAGATGGGGGCTGCAGCCAGGCAGGGAGCAGAGACATTTCTGGGGATATGGCAACAGGCTTCCCAGCTTGAAGCAGCAAGGGTGCCAGTGCCAAGCTTATTCCTCAGCTTCTGGAAACCATTGGAAATCATCTTCCCTAAGCTATCAATTCATTACACTGCAACTGCCAATATATAAATCAATATATCATCCTGGAGCATAATGATTGCCATTTCATAAGCTGAAAAGTCAGTTTGTGCCTGAATGCCTTTTTAACAGGGGCTGCTTTGCTGTGAAAGAAAAGCAAAAAGAATTTGGAAGTGCAAGGAAGGATTCAGAGCCCCAAATCCTCTGTTCTGGTAGGTCTGTAGGATGCTTACCCCACAGGATCAAGCTAGCAGACCCAATCAAAACAAACAGATGTGATGTTCCTCTGTTAATTGGAGGTGTTTCTCTTTCACCTCTGCTTTAATTTTAGCAATAATGACTGAAGCCCTAGAAAGAAATCCCATTGTGCAATTGTGTTTTTGCAAGAATATTTTTGGCTTCTGAAAGTGCACTTAACACATCCAAATTCATGGAAAAGAGGATTCTTCACTGAGCAGCCTCCCCTGCCTGCTTTTCTTAATTTGATACAATAGCAGAGCCTACATTGAGATTAAAATGCTCTTTTGGATGCTCAATTGTAAGAAATCATTCAGCAAAAAAAAAAACAGGGCACCATTTTCACGTTATCTCTTGTGAGTGAGAATAATCAGAAAGCTCCATTTTCCTTGCTGCAAAAATAATACAATTCCTACACACTTTTTGTTCCCCCTGCCTCCTTTCTTCTTTATTTTTTATTTCAAACAGAAGTAAAGAAAATTAAATAAAATGGAAAGCAAACCACAGACTAATTATCCTTTTCTAAATGACTTCATATTGTAAAATAGCCTATTGAATGCATAATGAGCATCATTACCACCAACTGCTTGCAAGTGGAGGAAAGCAGAGCGGTCATCCTGTCATTATTAGCACTTGTTTTGTGAGTGATGCAGAGTGCCAAGACGAACAAAGAGCAAGCCAAGCTCAGAGCCTAAACTTTTATTTACATTCAGTAGCACCTCAACCTTGCCTCCAACTGCAGACCCTTGCTGTCCTCTAATGAGCTCAGAGGGCCTCAGATTCTGTTTGCAGCATGGACACGTGTTTTGGGGATTGGCAGCTCTTCCAGCTGGGAGCAAAGGGCTGGGCTTTATCTTCTGCTGTGGGAGGTTCGGACGGGAAGTGTGTGCTAGGGCACTCACCAGGGTGGAGGTGAGGATTCCTGCCCATGACCCTGTGAGCATTTTTTACTGTTTATAGCAGCACTCCCTGCAAAGTGGAATGATTTCCTGGGAGAGGCTGGAGGAGCAGAGCCTAAAGCCCATTTCTCCTCCCAGTCCCCAACCAGGCATCTCCCATGGGCTGATACACCCCCTCCTCTGCCCCACCTCACTGCAGTGCTGAGGACAAAATTCCCGTTTCCCCTCCGTTCCCACCTTTCCAGCCAAATGGAAGTGAATGAAGAGCACAAGGTGCTCGGATTGCGCTTTTACAGAAATGAAAATATTCAGAGAGATTAAAATACTCCTCCTAAGTTAGGAATGTTCCTAAATCATACGTGCTGGATAGTTTTCCTGTTTCCAAGCATTGTAAATCCAGTTGCACTGCCTCGCCAGTGCTGTGCAACAGAGGTGCAATGAGAGGCCATGAGAGACGGATGCTCCCGTTGTCTTCCCTTCAGCCTCAATTTGGTAAATAAGTTTCATACTTGAAGGCTAAGAGGTCATTTGGAACAGTTTGGTCTGGATCACCCTGAATGAAAACATCCAATCAAGCCCTAATTGTGACAAATTATATTAGTCTGTATTTGTGCAACTTGCATTGCAGCAACTTAATTCAGGCTGTGCTTAGGTTGTGGAAACCAGATGAGGCTAAAGTGGTCTCTTCCACAAGCAGGGAGGTGTGCATAGGAGATCTGAGCTTCCCAACTGGCTCCATCCTGCTTGGATCCTCCCTGGCTTGATCATGAGCATGCTGTTGTCCCAAAGCACTTATGTACTGTTACCTAGACACTGCCTTAGGGTTCCAAAATATCACCCAGGTTAGTCCCACTTCGAGTTCAATACTGACTGAAAGTCCTGAGAAGAAAGAATATCTGGCCTGTGATACAGAAAAACATTAAAATGAGGTGCAAGAAAGAGGAGCGTGGTGGGATTGTGTCCCTCAGAGATTGGTGTTGGGACCGGCCTTGGTCAACATCTTTGTTGCTGACATGGACAGTGGAATTGAGTGTGCCCTCAGCAAGTTTGCCGATGACACCAAGCTGTGTGGTTCTGTTGATACACTGGAGGGAAGGAATGCCATCCAGAGGGACCTGGACACGCTTGTGAGGTGGGCTGATGCCAACCTCATGAAGTTTAACTATGCCAAGTGCAAGGTCCTACACCTGGGTCAGAGCAATCCCAGGCACAGCTACAGGTTGGGCAGAGAAGAGATTCAGAGCAGCCATGCGGAGAAGGACTTGGGGGTGTTGGTCAATGAGAAAATGAACATGAGCCGACTTCAGTGTGTACTCACAGCCCAGAAAGCAACTGTATCCTGGGCTGCATCAAAAGGAGCGTGACCAGCCGGTCAAAGGAGGTGATCCTGCCCCTCTACTCTGCTCTTGTGAGACTTCACCTGGAGCATTGTGTGCAGTTCTGGTGTCCTCAACATAAAAAGGACATGGAACTGTTGGAACAAGTCCAGAGGAGGCCACGAGGAGGATCAGGGGACAGGAGCACCTCCTGTATGAAGACAGGCTGAGAAAGTTGGGTCTGTTCAGCCTGGAGAAGAGAAGGCTGCATGGAGACCTCACAGCAGCCTTCCAGTATCTGAAGGGGGCCTACAGGGATGCTGGGGAGGGACTCTTCATCAGGGACTGTAGTGATAGCACAAGGGGTAATGGGTTGAAACTTAAACAGCAGAGGTTTAGACTGGATATAAGGAAGAAATTATTTACTGTGAGGGTGGTGAGGCACTGGAATGGGTTGCCCAGGGAGGTTGTGAATGCTCCATCCCTGGCAGTGTTCAAGGCCAGGTTGGATGAAGCCTTGGGTGACATGGTTTAGTGTGAGGTGTCCCTGCCCATGGCAGGGGGGTTGGAACTGGATGATCTTAAGGTCCTTTCCGACCCTAACTATTCTATGATTCTATGTTCACAGACCCACTATTCCCTGTGCCTATGAGGAAGATTCACTGGACCTTCAAATGCTTCTCCCTAGCTGAAAATGTGACAGTGAACCTAAAAAATAACACCCCAAAAGAGGAAAGAAATCCTAAAATTAATTTTCTTGCATGGCATATTTTAAAGGGCACTGTCAATTTGCTTTATAATTACATTTCTAAATCACTGGAAGATTACACTGAAGGGTGAACTTTACAAAACTTGAATATTATTTTTTTTTAAATTGAAAACCTTTTTGGGGATTTAAATACAATCCTTTGGTGCTGTAAGTGCATGTAACAGCAAGAGCAAGGAAATGGCTAGAATATGCTACCCTTGTTCCTGCTCATTTGTACTTCTGATTTCCCATTGAGGCCACTAAACCTGATGGGATTCAGTGGTTCCTTCTCTATGAATGAGGAACGTGGTTAATCACAAGTGTTCAAGTGTCCCCAAAACTATGACACTGCCCTTATTCCTCAGGATCATGAGAAAAGGCTTGAAGTGTTAATATTTGAGGCAAGAGGTTTAATTTGCTATCCAGTTTTTGAGCCTCCCAAATATCCCTACTTCATGCCTTCAGGCTTTTTTCTGCAAGGAGGAAAGCTCGTAGTATCTTAACGAAGAACTGAGCTTCTCACCTTATCAAATTGTTCCAGGTCTGAGAGAGAAACTGGGTGTCAAGAGACTCAGCAGAGATATCTCCAGGACTGCCTTTGGGGAAAAATTTGTTCTGGAAACACTGAAATGAGCCAAAGGGATAAGATCCTGCATGCATGGGCACCTTCCTTGTGCCTCAAGCCTGAATTCCACCTTGTTTCCACACCCTGTGAAAACACAGCAAATCTTGGCTAAATTTATGCCCTAGCTCTTCAGGGGCCACTCAAGGACAGGTATCTGGGTTAAACAAAGATGTAATTTAAATGCACCCTGGCTAAAACGTATTAAATTTTAACATCACTGCTCAACATTGAAATCAGGCTGCTTTCACCTGAGCTCCCATTGCAGCAAGATGAAATCCAGTTTAACTAGTTAACTTTTCCATGTGAAAAAACTCACCAACTGGTCTTAACAAGGCAGAGCAACAAAAGCACAAGGCTGCTTGACTTTGTAGTGGTAAGGCTTGCCAAATGCATGTGAGAAATGATGGAGCTCCCTGTGCTCATCCACTACAGGAGTCTATATTAGGTTCTTCAAAGTCTTACAAACACAAAAAGCTAATGCAGTCTCTCAGTGCAGGTAAGATTTACTTCTCTCTTTCTGTAATATATATGGACCCAGATTCTCTGCTTGTATAATCCATTGGCTTACGTGGATTTACAACAGATATTGGCATTTGATCTATGACTGGTCTTGGTCTTTTGGCTCTATTTTGAGTGAAAGAATAAAGTTCAGAGGACAATTAATAGAGAAAAACTAGTTTTATGTGTATTGAAGACAAGAAAATTGCAGTATGGTATCAAATAGTCATCTAAATAAATAACCCTGAGAAAACCAATTACTTACATGGGAGGAAGCTATTGGCAGAGGTGTGAGTACACTCATGCCCTATCAGACTAAAAAGCCAATACTGGTGTATAAAAAAGGTATCCAGTTACTGAAACAGTATTTCAATTCACTGATTGTAATTAAAAAAATGAACAATCAAAATTTAAGGTAATCCTTCAGGTGATTGAAAGCTGCATCAATAGCACATGCTAGGAGCAAGTTGTGCCTTTGCTGCCAAAGCTACCAGGTAACACAAAGCTCTGATTGCTAAAGATTGGAGGTGACAGTGTGATGACTAACAGGGTAGCTGTAGCCTACCGGAGCATGAGGTAATAACCTGGAGAATTTGGGGAGACAAGAAGCATCCTCCACCTGCAACAGAGCACCTCACATAAACTATGCAAATATATGTATATACAGCACATTTAAATTAATTTATAGGCTGCACTGAAAATTTAGGTTTCATGGCTCTGAACAGACAAAGAGCTTCAAATGGTTTTGCTCCTAATATGAGCATGTTGGTGGTTTTAACAGCATTTGGTCTACTGAAACAAGATGTGGCCTGTAATAATAAGCAGCAGTTCAAAGATTTATCTAAATATGTTTGGCAGTTTCCCCGCCCTTTGCCTCTCAATATGTACACAACACAATTGAGATTATACCCTGCAAATTACCACCCTCCGTGGGGTTCTCATGTTAAATTATTTCAAATAAGCAAGGCCAAATGCTCTCAACTTAGCCAGAGATAATCAACTAATGTAAAGCAATTTTCAACAGTTATATTTTACTGCTTCAGGCTCTTAAAAAAAACCCAACAAACCAACAATCAAACACACAGAAAATGGGGGTGGAAAGGAATAACAAATGTCATCTATTGATTGCCAGTGTTGGACCAGCTATCATGTGCATTGCTATATATCAAAGTTAACAGTGCTGGATACCAAGCCCAAGCCATCCTCTCTGATTCAACAGCAGCAAGATGGGGCTCAAAACCCCCTTGTACTTGACATTGCTACGGAGACTACGTGGTTGAGATCTTTCTCATTAGTTGGGCAATCTGTCTCCTACTAGAAAGCTGCAGGAATTAGTTTCAGTTCCAGGGACTTGTAATTGTGCTCAAATACAAGTGCATCAGTCAGATGAAGAAGTTGCATTACCTCCAAAATTTCAGTTCATGGCACTCTCTTCTTAAGGCATTATGTTTGCTGTTTGAATTGACTTTCCATTTTCAGTAGCCATTTCCTGCTGTAGTAAAACACAACAAATTTCAGTATATCCAGATACTTAGTGCAATAGAGATGAAATTTCATATTTTACACAATCAAGTTCTGAGCTGAAAGTCCTGATTTTAAACATATCCCTGAAATAGAATGGGGGTGTCTTTTTACTTGTGTTTTGTAAGATATGAGCCATCATTTTTTAAATAATAGTGTAATTCTGCTTTGCTATTACTAGTATGCCCTATTATCAGTCAAACTAATGGGGCTGGAGAATGAAGCCCCCAAAAGAAATCCTCCAGATTAGAGAAATAAATACAGTTAATGGTTATAATTAAGTCACTGGGGATAATAGAGAGATTATCCAATTACTATCTATAATACTTTGTCTTGCAGATAAGATAAAAATATGTAGAGCTAATCCATTCTAATAATAATAGTAATAATTGAAAAAAGTACGGGAAAAAGGCACAAAAAGCCCCCAACCCAGGAATTATTAGATTTCTTCACAATTGAAGGTATGTTGCCAGAATAATTGCTTAATTTCAGGTTTTTCAGGTCTAGAATACTTTTATAGGCAGCTGTTGCAACACTTGGCTCTGAGGAGGTGGAGATACTCTGGGTCAGGACTGAATTCCCTGCTTTATAGGTCCTGAGGAAACTGTGTTGTTCCCTGTGCCCAAACTAAGAAGGCTGTATGGACTCGTAGCACAGGACTTAGAGTAACAACAAATGAACTAAAAACGAAGAAGAGATGGGTTCAATCTAGAGTTGTGTTCTGAATTCTGATAACAAATTTAGGACAGAAGCATTATGCTAGCAGACTGTGCTGTACAAATAGACCCTCAGATCCCCCATGAACTGCAGTGGTATTCTTTTGTGGGGGATTGCGTAGACATTCACTGCCATGCAGTCAAGCTGTCACTATGCTAACGAGAGGTGGCTGACCTCCTGTGACCAGACCAGGTACTAAGGGGAGGTTTTGGTCTCAAATATTTATCAGTCTGAGACAGCCTATATCATAGTAGCTAGAGTCTCTAATTTAGCAAATGGACTAGGGACATAACCCAAATCCCAGAAGGCATTGGGTAAGTTTATGTATCCAGGATAAGGATAAGGCTGCTCCACTGTTTAGGAGGCCACTACAGTTTTTTTGTTACTTTTGTTATAAGTCAAACTTAGTGTTAAGTTTGACTTTTGTTATAAGTTAAACTTAACTTTTAGGGTCCCTTTTGGCACAGGTGATTTAAGGAGATCTAAATATGGCATCCAGCAAGTCAATTAAGGATGTGTTTAATTTTAACATGTGCATAGTTCCGTTGGATCACATCCATGGAAATCAATGGTGAGGCTGCTGGTGGTTTGATTGGCTTCGGATCAGGGCCAGCAATTTTGATTGTAGAGATCGAATGCTTAAAATTAATTATATGACTAATGCTTCACTGGATTAAGGAATCAATTAATGGAAGTGGGGAGCTTGTTATAAGGTTTCCATTAACTTTCATGCAGATTTTCTTCCAAACACAAACTGCATATTCATTGCTCTTGAACGCAACAAGGTAACTTGGAAAAAAACATGAGAGAGTTGTTATAACCAGAATCTTCTAATGAAGCCATTGTAAAGGCTATGTGATTCTGTACAGGAAATTGAATATTTGCATTTAAAGATCTCATGCCAAGACCTCATACCAAAAAAGTAAGTACCAGAAAGCTGTTCCAATCCTATTTATGCCAAAAGCTCTTCAGAGCAATGTGGGATAGACAGAGCTGGAAGGCAATCATCTTCACAAGCAAATCAAAGGATCAGAAATGATGTGGCAAAGTGCAGCTTCTTCTCCACACATCTTTTCTCATCTCTGAGTAGCTTCTGGAGAGAAAAGCATCCTTCAATGGCTCAACTCCTCCCTAACATGAGCCTCTACAGGAGCATCCTTGTTTCCACCACCATTTAGTCTTACCAGCCCAGTAAAACCCCAATTCATGTTCAAGGCTCCTCATGCATTCAGAAAAAAAGCCCCAGATCAGGAGCTGGCCATCTGCTGCAGCCCAGAAGCTGATGTAGGAAGGGGATGGCTCCTAGGGCAGGTCTCAGTCTACCCAGCTACCACAGACTTTGATGGGCTGCACTTTATAGCAGTATGGTTTTATTCCTTGGCCCCCAAAGGAGCTCTGGAGGAGTTCCACTCTTAACGGCCCTACAACACCAGCCTTTAGCTGTGGAAGGGGAGCTGCCTTTGGCCAGCAGAGCTGGTGTGCACATCCATACGTGTGCAGATGAGTGTAGCATCAGAGTAGCATGTTAAGCCACAAAATGTTTCTGTAAATATTGTTTCACACTTGAGTGAACAAAGCATGCTCTTATCTGAGAGACAGAGCAGGGTGTAAATTACATCTTAATTGAGAAATTGCAAATACCAGCTTTAGCTTCTTTTATTTTTTTTCTCTTGGTTTTATTTTGTAACTAAAAAGGCCTGATTGTTAATGGGGATAACTCCCTGCAATGAGCCCACTCTCATTTTTGCAGACTTTCCCTCCTTCCATCTGGCTTTGCTTGCCAGGATTCACCTCCTCCTTCCTAATAAAGATGTCTCCAGGCCTGCATCATTCCTGAGCCTTGTTCGCTTGCAGCTTGGCAATCTTCCCCTCCAACAGTTACCGGCTGAGAGCGGGTGGTCTGGCTCTCCCTTTGCCCTGCTGCCACTTCCCTCTTTGCTGTTAGGCAAAAGACAGTCTGCTGAGACCCAATCTTGTCACCTGGGAGTGGAAATCAATAAAAGAGGCTCCATTGGAAGCCTTGGCATGAAATGGTTTTTGCTGTACAATCTCTGAGCATGATTCCCCCCTCTCCAGAGCATCTGGCAGCATTGCATCCATTAAGGAGTTCACTGGAGCATCTCTCAGATTCGACAACCAACTGCTGCCATCCGTATGGGCCATGGTGTGGTGCAGATTTTTTCCCATCCTAAAATATCATTTGTCCTAATATTCCTCCCAGCATTCCACGCAAAACTGGGAGCACAAGGAACATCTTAACATTGTGTATCTTCACAGGTCTTTGCATTATCCTTATTTCATACATGTCACTGCTGCCCCCCAAAGGACCACAATTAATCTAAGACTTGACAGGATTGTGAGGTCCTGTAGGATCTCTCTTTTTTCCTGCCAATAGTTTGTAGCCCAAGAAGACAGCATCCTGATTCCTGGAGTCTCAGATGTCCTCAGTTGCTGGGAAAGTTCCATTTAGGAAGAGAGCTGAGAACAACCTCATTCCTCAGTTCATTTGATGAGCTGTCAAGCACAGGAGTTGGACGTGGCCAGACAGGAGGTAAGGGCAGGAAAAGGAGAGGAGGACAGAGTCAGCTGTACTAAATCACTGCTTATGGTGGGCAGGTTTTGCTGTCAAGGCTCTGAGAGAGCCCCAGGCTGAAGGCACAGAGCTGTGCACCCCTGCTGGGGGATGCAATGGGAGCATGAAGCACTTCCAGCTGGGAACTCAAAACCGCAACTGGAAATTGCATCCTCGGTGCTCAGGGGGGGTGAGTCAAACTCATTAGCCAGCTAATCCTCACAACATGCTTTTGTAAGGCTACTCTTCTGTTCTGGAGAGATGTATGACCTACTGATTACACAGTATCCTAACATGCCAAATGTATGCTTGAAATCAGTAAACAATAAATATTTAATTAGCCAGTCATTTTGACAATAGCAACAGGCAACAATTATACTGGTTTTTGATTTCCCGTTGATTTAGTTGTCAGTCTTATATAGTTACAGTTAAAAGGCAGGTCCTACCTTAACCACAACCTTTATCACGCTTGTGAAGAGGATATTTAGGTTTGATATGAGCTTTTGATCTATTCCTCTGATTTCTCCTGCCTTTGGGCAGACTATAAGCATGACTCAAACAGCCATTAATATAATGTGGGTTCAATTTGAAAATTAGAAGCTTATTCTTTCTAGTCTAACAGTGTCAACCAAGATTTCAGAGAGCAGTCTCACTTGGGAATAGGTATGATTTAACCTGAAACCGTGGATCTACTCCATTCCCCTCAGGACATTTCTCACCTCACCTGTCCATGTATGCTCTGTTTTTCCACATTGAACCTTCTTCCATCTTCACCTCTCTGAGTCCTCCTTAATTCTCTGTTCCTGTTTGAATACAGTCCTTCTGCGGAATCCAAAAGATGCTTGCCAATGGGATATCAAGTTTCTAAATGGAAAATAGAAGAATTAAGCCAGTTATAGAATCATAGAATTCCAGACTGGTATGGGTTGGAAAGGACCTTAAGATCATCCAGTTCTAAGCCCCCTGCCATGGGCAGGGACACCTCCCACTAAACCATGCTGCCCAAGTCTCTGTCCAACCTGGCCTTGAGCACTGACAGGGATGGAGCATTCACAACTTCTTTGGCCAACTCATTCAAGTGCCTCACCACCTTCACAGTGAAGAACTTCTACCTTACAACCTTCCTTATAACTTGAACTTCCCCTGTATAAGTTTAAACCCATTACCCCTTGTCCTGTCACTACAGTCTCTGATGAAGGGTCCCTCTCCAGAATCCTTGTAGGCCCCCTTCAGATACTGTAAGTCTGCCCTTCAGATACTGGAAAGCACCAAACTGAATTTCCATGACATCTATGTTTCCATCTACAGACTCTATATTCCAATTAATCTCCATTCTTTGTCTTTATGTGAATTTCAGGTGGGATGCCTTCTTAGCTGGTTTCGTGGAGAAGCCTAGGGCTGGAAACCAAACTATTCTTACATATCAAACCTGTCCCATCCCATATTATACACCTTAACAGAGCAGTGTAGGAGCAGGATTAGGAGGGACCTTCTCTAACTGCAGATGAAGCTCTTCCTGCTACTGATGATGCATCTACTCTTACAAATTAAACAGGGCTTCTCTTACACAACTGTCTGCCAGCGGGCACAGGTATGATAAGGAAAAGAATGGGGATTTTGGCTGGTTGAATTCAGAGTGCCAGACTATAAATGAGGAGACTTGGTTGTAACCACAGGTCTGCTGAATGGCTGTCTGACTGCAGACAAGTTGTTTCACATCTGTTTCCTTTTCCATCCTTTTCCGTGCTGCCTAAATGAATGTGAGGTCTTCACAGCACATTAACGTCTCCCTAATGTACCCCAGTGGCATTCAGAACTGTGCAGCTATCACACTGTTTGAGACACGTAAGCACCATTATAAAGGATGGCATAAGTACTAGACTTATAAATATTACCCCTTTTTACATATTTTCCTTTCACTACCACAATGCCACATCCTCCTTAAAGCCTTCGTATAATGATAAAGTTTTAATTCCCTTTTTACCATGTCTTTTTAGATTTTAGCAAATGTCAAAGTTTGTTCCAATTTAATTTTGCCATTGACAAGAAATGAAAAGGGAGCCCTGAGTCCGCCCATACAACGGAGGTAACATCCTGCTAAGTGAATGGATTGAATTGTAAGAATCAGCTTTGAATTAAATCTGTCGTTTAGACCTACTAATCAAAAAGCATTTACAGCCATGAGGAACTGATAAAACATGTACACAGTTTTAAATATCCCATTGTAATGTATTGTAAACTTTAATTTTAAACAAGACAGCTTAAAAGCTTTATGGATTTGATTGATGATATACACTCTATATTGATGGCTGAAACCAACATACTGTTATTTCTGCTTTGTCTTGCTAACAACAAAGTTCAGAATGATAATATATCTCATAAAAAGCTTTACTATTGTGCTAGTGCAAAAGTGACATTAAATAATGATAATAGGCCTGAGCCACAACTTCACTTTGAAACAGTTCTGGAGATTACGTATTTATATACCACAGGCTCAGAGGCTGCTGGCAGCATGGGGAAAATGCTCCAGCTCTTCAAAATGTTAACATGAGAACATTCTATAGAGGAAACGATGGAATAATTTTGGAAGCTGAACTATGCAATCCTCCTTTGCCAGCAGTACTGTGGGGCTGGTGGGGAACTTTGAGGTTCAGGGGTCTCCAGCTGGGCTGGTTGAGGTGAAACCCCAAGAGAGTGAACAGCCCATGGGGCACCTTTGAAAACCCTGCTAGAAATGATGAGCCTTGTTCCCATGCAGAATTCCACTCCTACAGGCAGAAGAGCAAACCCAGCAGTTTTCTTTAACAGAGCAGCATTAGTACTTCATTTTCCCTGATGATCCCAGCTTTGTATTGCGGTTGTAACAGAGCCAACACCCGGTAGAATGGAGCAGCAGCTGATCCACATGAGCTGCAGGATGTGCTGCATTGCCTGTCTATGAAAAGAGAGCAGGGGCTTGATAAACACCTTTAGAGCCTTTGCTCCTTCTCTCAGTCTCATACTGGTGGCATCAGATGAGTGTGATTTGGCTGAAGTTGGAGCTGACGCTAAGTCTGAGCAGTGTGACAGCAGTGCCCGCGTGGGGATGGGAAACTGCACTTTGCCACTGTGGTACATTAATTTCTGCACACTTGAGCCTTCTAAACTGCTTTGAGATCATCTGAAGAAAGGTTGTCAAAACCAGGAAATCATTATTGTCTAGCAACAAACTCTGTCCAACTCCAACAAATACATGAAACATGTGCAAAGAGAAAGAGGAGCAGGGAACTTGTAGCTTCAAAAGGCAACAACTTTCCACATTTAAGGGTCTAGTTCCAGTGGTGCAGACCACATGATGCCCTTTAGTTAGTTAAGCAAAGAGGCGGTCATCTTCACATGTCTGATCAAGACAACATTTGTGCTGCTACAGTTTGAGAGACCAATGCCTCTGTTGCACTGATAAATCAAATGCAACCTTCTTATAGAGATCATCAGTGAAAAACTTAAAATTCATAGTTATGGGCAGTCACTCCTGTGCAAAACAAAGTGGCAGCTAATCACATTCAATTAGAAATAATTATAGCGGGAGAAAAATTCACCCTGAGAAATAACCAGGTCAAACAAGAAGTTGGAACACTGACAGTAAAAAGCATTTTTACATTTAAAAAGCTGTATTATTTGTTTAAGCATAGATGAATGGTGAACTGCAGATTTGGAAATGACACAGGTTTGCAGTTGTATAAATTCACATTATGATTCCACAAGGCAATATAGTTAAAAAGTAGACAATGATTCTTGAAACATTTTTCAAATACATAAATTAAAAAAAAATGCATCTACATTCAAAAAGACTTGCTCTAAGCTTTATGTGAAATACTGTCCAACAATAAAATATTGTGGGCAGCCTCCTGAACAGCTAACAATTTTAAATTCCATTTTCAGTCTTACAGGTACAGTGGATCAAGTCCCTGCCTATTATGTTATCACTGGAAATACGTAGCAAAAAGTACATTAAGCTCAAATTGTTAGGCAGACTTAAAAGTGGCACTTTCTAAATCTACATTTTGAGTTTGTAAGTCAAGAAAGTAATTGGTTATCTTTAAAGAATATGTAATTAACATTTACATGTCTTTACATTTAAAATTTAAGCAAGCATTTACATTCAAATTTACCTTACAAAAACCATACTTATAATACTTGGGGGTGTGAAGGAAGTAGTTGGTAGTTTTTCTTTCTGGAACATTTTCAGAAGTCAGATTTTATGATCTTATGAACTTGCACATTGTAGCCCAGATTCCGTGCTTGAAATAAAGTCAAAACACTTCAGCACTGTAAAATTACAGTTTTATCTATGCTGTTAAGGGTATGGTTTGTTGAACTTCATCGTAAGATTGAGGTTGAAAGGAATCTACATTTCCCATTTCATGTACGCACAGATACAAAGAAATGCAGATTTTCTTCAGTATAGATACACATACACATGCATGTATAAACAGCTGGAAGACTACCAATACAGAAAACGTGTTTGTGTGCAAGGATGTAGAAGGCTTTCATTGCATGGAAACAGGGTTGCAGCAGATCTCACTCTTCTCTGGAAGAGTGAAGATGTGGGTTTCAGACAGAGGAGAGCTAAAATCGTACCTCTTTCATACAGGCTGGGTGCTGTATTACAGAAAAGCAGGTAGAAATGCAGTGAAGGGAAGCAATAACAGATGCTGGGGTGTGTTTGGACCCAGAAGAGGAGGCTCTGAGGATATTTACTGGAGAAATATCCTCAGCAAAGAAATGCCGGATTTCTGCCTCCTGATGTAGACTTGGTGTTGGATACCTATTGGGTATTTCCAACATCATTATGGTTAAAAACTACCACCAGGGCTTCTTGTAAGGTCTCTAAGAACTGCGGATTGAAGCAGCTAAGACCTACTTTAGGCACAAATGTTTTTATGTCTGGAGAACATATTTCAGAAGTGTGATTATTATCATTACTGTGCTAAAAACGTGCTAGGCAGTTCATGGAACAGAAACCATGCCTCCTGTCCTGACAAGCTTGCAATCAAAGGTGCCAATCTTGCAGTTTTGTGTACACAGGCAGACTGCAGTGGGAGCACAGCAGTGCCGTCAGAAGGCGAAATGGGCTGCGAGACCCCAGACAAATATACAATTCAAGTGTGGGAAGAAAACTTTAGGGGTGGGAAAGACATGGCAGGACCCTTGTATGGAAATAAGCTCCCTTCAAAAACTGCTCCAAGTCGGAATAAATGATCACAATAGTCTCTTCTTGTATTAAAATCTATGAACTTGGGAGAGAGGAAAGATGAGGGAGATAAGAATTTACGATTCAGGCTTTTGATTTTACATATGCATGCAGGCTCCAGGAAAGCTGTACTGCTGCTTTTTAATTCTTCCTCAAATGGACACTAAATATCTCATCACAGTAGTTCGTCATTATTTTCCATCTTAAGAGAAATGCTATTACCACTTTTTGCATAAATGTTCCTCACTGAGCCATGCAATTTAGGGAATATCTTACTTCCTCTGGTTCTTTTACTTGTGAATCCTGACAGTTTTAGTTTCTGCTCCATTCCCCCAATGTCCCTTTGGCTCCTATGCATCTGTTGTCCCAGGACACACCACATTTAGAAAACTGATCACCAGCAAGTGGTTTTTCCCCCTCCTTCCCTTGTGGAGAATACAAAGTAATTTTTTAGGTAGCAGCTGACAGATCTGTAGGCACCTCTGGATCGCTCCATTTTGCTAGATTCAATGAACCACTTGACAAAAGTTAATTAGAGTATTACTGTCTGGGATGGGAAGGCCCACTGAGAGATGGAGTAAGCGTCCCGTTTCTCACAGCAGTTCAGCCAGAAAGCTGCCCACCATGACTTTTATTATTAATAAACACACCACACAATGATTATACCCTTTGCAAGCAGCATGGATTTGAATCCCATGTTGTTAAGCCTCCTTCATCACTCTGAAAACAAGTTTGTGCTGTGCCCCAAATGCTCAGCCAGTAGGTATTGTACGTGTAAAATTACTACTGGTGTCAATAATCATGCCAGCAATAGATAGAGATGTGAATCTACTGCAAAAACTCCCTCGTGCTGGGACAATTTAGAGTACTTCTAAATGCACAGCTTCATAAAGCTTCACTTGCTTAATTTGGTAAGCAAAGAGGACTGAGAGTAGAAGCAGGACTGCTTCCCCTCTCACACATTTGGTGAATTTTCTTGTATTTACTCCTACCTTACCCACTGCTCAAACTGACCTATGAGCCAGCTGATCAGAAGAACAGAGAAATAGACGTCAGCCTGTAAATCTTAACAAAACCAATATATGAACAACTGAGAAAGACCCAAATAAATAACCCCCTAACTCTGGCATATGCTGAGTGGTCATTTTCTCTGGGGTGTTGCTTTCAGTTAATGGGAGAAAGCTCCATCTCCCAGGCTGGCCTGGCATGTCATTAAACAGAGCAGAAGCTATCCTGACACCAAGTTCCTGACAAACAGTTTGTATTTGTCACTAAATAGATGCACCTTATTCTGTATGCTTTAGTCTATCATTTAGATGAGGAACTGCAAGCTAGATTACAGTATCTCCTAATGACAATTATCAGTATCACTACTCTGACTTTGCTAACTCTTCAGAACCCCATTTGCAGCTCCCATGTGCTACCAAAGGCTTGATCAGGATTTGCAGTCTCAAGGCTTTGCCATGCATGGGAGAGCTGCACAGTTACAATGTCCTTTGTGCAAATGATGTTCACAGTTACTCTGCCCTGGTTCCAGTTCTCTGCTTCTTTACCATGCAAGAGGTATCCATGTTTCCACGTGAACTTTTAAACAACATGGAGAAAGCCTGTCTTATTACCATCTTGCACAGGTAAAATCAGGGCTCTTCACTGATCCCTTTCTGTCAGAGGAATGGTATTTAGCTCTGCAAGCCAGCACCCTGCTTAGCTGTAGAGTTCAAAAGGAACAGAAATAGGGCCTCAGTCCAGAGGAGAATATTTTGCAGAGGCAGCTAAAATTAGGAGCTGGCCCTGGGAGTGCGCTTGCAGACATCTGGATATGGTGTGCAGCAGCAATGCTTCTGTGGTTCGGTGGCATAATTGCAATAAATTATTCAAGAAACACCAAATGATGCTAAAAGTGAGCCCTCCAGCTATGTGACACAGCTGATCGCCTGCAGAGGCAATGCCTGCCAGGGCAGGCATCAGGCACTGGGTTGGGAGCACAGCAGGTCACCATGGGACTGACAGCGATGAAATGGGGCTGCAGATGCAGAGCCAGTCCCTCTGACAGCCTGGCTATAGCCCATAATTATATGACTGCAGTCTTTGCGTCCCAAATGATCTCTTCCACTCCCTTAAACCCCGCATTTTTCCCCAAACTGAGGAACATCTAGAAATGCAGTTACTCCTTTACCGCTTCTGCTTCCAGCACCTTCTCATAAGTCCCCTGATATGTGGTCCCTAAAACATCACCACTCATAACTCCTAGCAGTGCCTGATGCCAGTGAGGATGAGTTGTGACATCAGAGAATATTAAACAACTTAGCAGGATGGAAGGATGTTGGTCCCATTTTGTTTGCTTTTGTGTTACCTCCCAGCCATTTTGGATCTTCTTTACAGCAAACAAAACCTTAAAAGTGCCTATAAACAGCTCTCCTCTACCTTCTCACATTTTACACTAGTGGGCATTTGATATTATGTGATATTATGTGAAAACAAAGAACACTATTATGTAAACCAGCAGTGAGTGTGCTGCACTGGGTCACTGAAGGTTTAAAGTTTTGCCACAACTGAGTTGTTCTACCTTGGTGAACCACCTCTCCTTTCCCTTCATGCTAGATCTGTCTCATTTACAGAAGTCTTCAAGGCATGAATGGTCAATGACTAGTATCTGTGGTATGGAGCCCTCCACTTCAGGAGGGGTTGTTAGGTCTGATGGTGACACAAGTGAGATCAACGGTAATTACACTGCAGAGAGGGTTGTAAAGAGTAAGGTGGCTTCATGACTAGGCAGAATCGCACCATATTGGATTAAGAAGTGACTTTATGTAGCAAATTAAGTCCTATGTTCAGCTTTCCTGTGCACAGTCCGGGTGGATGATTTGAAATAACCACCTTCCAGATTCCAGGATGAAGCCAGATAGGAATTTTCCCTTGTGCCCATTACTCTTTTCTCAGGCAATCAAGACCTTGGTCAGGATAATATGCAATAACTCACAGATGCAAGGTATAAATACAGAGGGAGTGGAGAGGAGAATTTCTCTCTGTACAGGTGACACTTCACCATACATCACAAACCCTTACACTTCAGCACCTCTAGTCTAGCACAGGAACTCAGGTTCACTTCTACTTATAAAATAAATCTGAACACAGAGCTGTGAGTAAAAGACTTCTTTCTCTGGCAGTGTAAGACCTTCAGTCATGTAAGTGCAGCAGCCCCCAGCAATTTTTTCTTGCTTAGAATTCAAACAAGCAGAAATTTCTTGGTTTAATTTATTTAATCAACTAAGAAAAAAAAAGTATATATACATATCTATAAAAGCAGGTCAGATGGCACTACCTTCAACCATAGCAGGAGGAGGATGGTGCTACCAGAATAATCACATCCAACAAAGCTCATCTGACCTCCCCCACCCAACACAGCCACCCTCCATCTGGGAGGGCTTAATATAAATGGCATCTTGGAGACCCCCCCTTTTCCATCTGCTGAGCTGTGGCAGAGCAGAGCACTCATTTGTAATGAATTGAGCTGAATATACCACCCAAAAGTCTGGCCTTTCTAAATGATTAGCAGGTTAACATGGAGTCATTTTGTCCCTCTAATGCATTACAATCTTAGTTTCATAAAGTCTGTAATTGTGGCTCATTCCTTGGAGCACTCACAGTTCTGAGTCATATTTGAATTACAGTTTCACAAAGACTCCTGACACACATAATGGGCAAAACCAAATCTGTCTCCTTCCTCCCCTGCCTCACAACCTACATGATTAAAAATCTATATACAATATGTAGCAGGTGAAGTACATTTCTGGTGAAGTGTAAATGCATTCAGAACAATGAACATGTGCAAAAGATTCTTTTTTGACCCAGTACCTAAGTTTTGTGAATCTGAGTCATGCTGGACTCTCTTTCTTCACAGCTTTTTCTTCCGTTTTTATTATTACTATTAAGCAACACGACTCTGGACAGAAGGATCTAGGTTTCATTTTGCATCCCCAGTTATCACCAGCAACGTCATCAGCTAACCTGCTCTTGATAATGACCTACTTCAGGATGCAGAAACAAAGCTTGGTGTTCTCAGATCCTGAGTTGAATTCATTATGCTTCGTTATGAAATATCATATTTGTCTTACGAAATGGTACAATTCCACCCAAAAACCATTGAGAGACACCAGAAATGAGAGCTTATAGAGTTTATAGAATTCTTTCTTCATGCTCAAAGAGAAAGGCAGCAAAGATAGCTTGACCAGAAATTAGGATGAAGTGTATTTTTTTCCCCTTATCTAGAAAAAATACTGCAGTACAAATACGTAAAACATCCAATAAACTTACTGTTAGTGATCCTAACTTTTCTCCTCAACCTCTTTGCTCATTCCAACAGCTCTGATCTTCTCCTGACGCACTACTATGACACTTGCTCCATGAAAACATAGAGGAGATGTAGTGGCAATTTCAGCAAAGGAATCACAGAGAAGCAGCAGACAGGAATATTACCGATCAATGGCAAAAAAGATTAAAGGTAATAACAGCCTTGTGGCACTCTGCCGAGCAATGAGTGAAGAAGATCAAAGGGATTATCAAGCGCAAAGAGAGAGCTTGTGGCTATTAAGCTGACAAACACACAAAAAACTCCCAAACCCCACACCTATGGGAAATAGGAACAAAACTCTTAGCAAAAGATAATAATTAGGTTTTCTAGTTTCACAAAAGTGAAGATGTTGGAGGGAAAGATATCAGGAACTGAAGTCTTCTAACAGTGCCTGAAGGGCTGGTCCTTAAAGAGCAAAGAGAAGGAGATGTAAACCACAGATGAGACATCACAGGCTACGGACAGAAAATCTTCTGCAGACACTGGAATGCAAAGGCCTCCATAAAGCTCACAGATCAGGTCTGGCAAAGGAGGATGAGAACAGCTGGGGTGCAGACAGCATTTAACTCTGAAATCATATTTTATTCATTTGGACCTGACCTGGCTAAGAATGGGCACAATCTCATCTACCTAAGTTTAAGCTCTTTTTGCTGTAGAGGATTTAGCAGGCTTAAATTTCAACATATTTTAAGTTTTTTTTGTGGATAACTTGAAGCAGGAAGAAAGGGTGAGCTGGATTATGAATCTACTTACACCCGCATTTATAATCAACTCTATTTTTTTTTTTTGCTACTGTGAAGCAGTATTGCTGTAATCTTTAATTAATTAATGGCTTGATAAATCATGAGATCCTTTGTCCATGGGAAACTTACACATACTGTCAGAAATATTATACTCTAAAACCGGTAGTAGACAACCCCATTTTTTTCCCTTCTTCTTAAATTTTTTAGATTTTTATTTATTCTTCATTTGAAAACGTTAAATGACTAAATTAGTCAAAGAATTTATGCAGCAAGGGCTGGATATAGTGCTGGTTAAAATCTGGGTGAAAATTCTCATTGACACCAAAGAGCTTTGGTGATCAAAACCATTAAGTGTGATTCAGCATCCAGGATGATGCAGGAGCACAGCCATATCAATGGCAGACACCCCCCTGGTGGCTGAGGAACCAGAAGGCTTCTGGAGGGCATTCCCACAGCACACACTATGCAAGAGCTGCTTGGGTTATATTCCCATGAGAAATCCAAGAAAAAGAAATCCTTAGATAAATATGTAAGCCTTGCGGTAGGGTTTTGCAACACCGTGTTGCATGTAGCATCACTCTTGTCATGGTTTAAGCTGAACCTAGAACAACTCTCAATGCAAGGGATATCCCACATCACACGTGTCTGGCTGTCACTTCATTCATACATGTTTCTGGAGAAAAGCCTGGTCCAACACACAGAGAAGAGGGGAAAAGTGCAGGTGATAACGGGCTTTGCCCCTCATCTTGTGCTATGGGCATCCTGCTCTACCTGGGCTTGCCTCTGTCTTCTTTTTGTCCTTGGCTCTTTGATCTCTTGCTCAGTTAAACTTAAAGCTCTCTCACATAAGGGCTCTCTCTTACTCTGCTTGCAATGCTCAGGTTACTGGGACATGAAATAAAAGAGCAAGAAGACTTGGCATGGAGCAGCAGTGACTGACAGGGACTTTGTCATTCATTAGCCAGCTTTTCCTCTAGTCACCACCTCAAGTCCACTCTCTCCCTCCACAGCAGTGTTAAAATAGGTATTTGCTGCCCTGTGTTTCTTGCTACTCAACACACATAAACAAATGCCTTTCACTGTTTTCTCAGGAGGGAATTGACAATCCTTATCTTCATTCTCTGAGTGGGGATGTGAAAGCAAAGACAGACAGGGCAAGACTTCTCTGTTAAAACATGCATCCCTTATTTATGTAGGCAATGGCTGTGATGTGACAGCCCAGGGGTGCACCAGTGCATGTGAAGTAGTCCAGCACTTAGTAGGACATGGAGGCTAACCTGATTGCAGCCCTTCCTCCTGCATTTCTGCTTGTGTGGCACAAGACAGAGGAACCATAGCATGATGCAAAAACCTCTGTGGTTTAGACCAGCTCAGAAGGATCATAACTGCAGTAAGACCCTGAGAATTGACAGGAAAGAGCAACTTCTTAGCGACGTGCTACAGGAGCTCACATTTGGAGGGCTCTTAATTTCATCTGGTGATGGCCTCTGTCAGAGCAGGTTTGATGGGCTTTGGGCTCTATCCCTGTGCAGGGTTTCCTTATGTTTTACCATCCACAAAAAGAGAAGACTTTATTAATGAACTGTGCAGACTGAGTATCACATCTGTGTCTGAAAGCTGCAGCCACTGCAGCTGGCTGTGACTCCTGGGGGAAGGTGGTTGCAGTGCCTGTGGACATGGCAGGGCACACAACACAAAGCAAAAAATCAGCCCTATTTCTGCTATGTAAAATACAACGTCTTTCTGAAAAGTTGTGATATTGAGAAAATGATAGCACTGCATTCAAGACAGCCCCTGAATGTCAGGGGAACATCAATCATTCTGTTTGTTTACACCAGTAAAGACATAGCTTCCTATACAAGTGTTGATAGAAAAACAGGGGGGGATGTGAAACTGTTTCTGTTTGAAATCTTAATTATTCCAGAAATCTTTCAAATACAGCTCATCAACTGGATAGAAACACTATCCTAGCTGCAAGCACGAGTGTGAAGAGGGAAGAATTCCTATTATCAAAGTAATCTGCAGCTCTGAAGACTACCATTTCCTGTACCAGCAAATTTCTAAATGTTCCTCATGACTGGTGCTGACAATAGTTTAGGAAAGTGAATGAGCTCCTAATGCAGGATGTAAGGTATTCATTAAAGACCAGGTAGAACATTAATTTACCCTTTAAAACATATCAGGAGACAAATAAGGCAATGAATTCATTAGTATGCATACATTGCCTCTGCTAGATCAAGGCAGACTGGCTCAGTTGTGCCTCCTAATGCTTGCACTGCAAAACAAACTGCAAATGCTTGGTAGTCTTAACGTTTTAATAATAACTGCTATTATTTACTGTTGTTATTAAAATGTTAAGACTATCAAGCGTCCAGGCAGGATGTGATTTACTGTAAGCAGAAGTCTTGGCTTTTCTATCTAGCTGGCACACAGGTTCACACTTAACTCCTTTTGCATACCATGGTCAGCAGCAAAACAGGTAAACCAACAACAGCCTGCTTGAAAGCAGCCCAGGGAGTCTTAACAAGTTGCTATGGTAAACATCCTGCACTAACCAAGAAGGCAAAAAAACAGAGGTGAATTAAAAAAAAGGGAAAAACTCTTTTGTTTGGTATATACAAGAAATAAATAAACTCTATTCTGCCCTGCATAAAAATGAGTACACTTGCTATCATTTTTATATTTTACTGAAATCCTCTGTTCTAAGATTTGGTCCCTCCTTCTGAGATTCCCTTTGGAAACCCTTCCCATGGCCCCACAGTCACCAATGGACAGTGATAAATCACTGCTTCAAATGCTGAATTATGCTCTTTTCTGGGGTCTCCAAACACAAGGTGAGATCCTCCTTCATGTATTGGCCTGATGCAGCACTAGTGCAAAAGATGAAACAACACTTGAGCACTCTTTGATGTGGGTATTGTCATGCGGAAACCTGTGTCCTGTGTCAGGAAAACTGCTGTGGGAAGGGCTGGGTAGCAATTACCTGAAGATACTTTAAAGTGAAGTTGCCTGCTGAGATTAAGCAAGGAAATGCAACAATATCTGCATATATTTATTCTGAAGAGAATAATCAGGAGAGGCAAGGATTTAAGAGGTGTGATCCTATTTCACTGAGCCTGAGCACTCAGACTATGAGTTGTCAAAGAACCAACTTCAAAGGTAAAATTCTGGGGAACAGAAGGTAGAGGCATGAGTGTGAACTAGACACTGATGTAAGGGAAACCAGGCTTGTAGAGCTAATTAATTAAGTGCACTTCTTCACCATATTTCCAATACAGCAACTCACAGAGACAGAGGGCAACCCACTGCAAGACAGAGGATGGAGTCATCTCTATGGTTGGCTGCTCCCAAGCCTCTCCCCAGTCCAGCAGCCACTCTTACACATCATTAGGAGACAAGCTCCCCACAGGGAACGCCACCAGTCTCATCAACATGAATAGTAGCCCTCTTGCTTTGCATCACTGAAGTCTTGAATATTCCCACATAACCTCTATCTGAAACACCACAGCTTTTTAAGGCAGCTCTGGGATTTTCATGACTAAAATAATACATCCAGAGAGGGTCAAATCAAGGAGATCCCTGATGTTCAGGGCAGCATGGAAGCCAGGTGAAAATACAGTAGGGTCCATTCAGTTCTGGTTTATCAAGGATCTGTCATGAATGGTTGTGGGGTGCTCAGAGGGAGCCCTATAGATATGAGTTGTAATTGAAAAGGGATTGCAGGGCATATAAACCAACATAAATGTCAGGATACTGTTACTTTCCCTAAAGGTCAGAACAAGCATACTGAAACTGTGCCTGAAAATGATACCTCTGAAAGTGCTGTTCCAGCCATCAGTGGTTAAATAGCAATGGTCATCTATTCCAGCCTGGAAACTGGCAGGGAAGGATGGGAAAACAGTCTCATAGAGGTCTGGGGCCTGGAAAGATCTTTTCAGGTGCAGCTGCAATAAAAGAGTATCCAGATGCCTTCCAAAGGCACAGCCTAAGTTATAGCAGCATTTGTTTGCCATTAGAGCTTGTTGGAATCAGAGGAGAAGATTTTGATTTTTACAAACAAAGTCAAAGAAAGACATAAGTGAAAAAAAACCTCACATTCCATCTTTTTAAAGTCTGACCTAAAAAAACTTGCAGTGTAAAATAAGCACTAAAATATTTATGTCAGGTTTCCATGGTTATATGTGTGTACGCATATGATATAGAGCAAACTCAACCTTGCTCCTACTGGCCTTATACACCATGAAACTCAAAGAGTTCTTCCCAGTGGAAGGGTAAAGCCTGACTGTGGTCAAAAGAGACAGCTGCATTAGCTGTGTGGATGAGCCAAGTGGGATAGTACAGCTACCAGATCATTGATCCCTCCCTCAGGAAGAGTTTGTTAGCACGGATAAGAGAGCTCAGGGCACCTCTTCTGCTCTCCAGTACACCCTGGGGATATTGTGAAGCTCTACTACAGGTTACCTGAACATCTAAGCTGCAGAAGCATCATACACCAACATCTGTTGGGACAAGGTGGTTCAGTGCATTCTCTTTCCCTACAACAGCCTGTGTTTTGGAGGCCTGTACTAACCTTATGATCCTGGTGGTAAGGGCTTAACTTGAAAATGGATGTAGGGTTACTGGATCAGTGTTAACTCATATCCCTAACTCCTGATGAAAGTACTCCCATGGACTTCCATGATCAGCTTGTTATTCCTGCGTGCAGAGGGCCCTGTGCACAGTATGTCAAACCAGAACAGTGTCAGTGTGAAAAGGGTGGATCTATTTGGTGAAACTTTAACAGAGGCAAGAAATTTTGTTTGCTTTATACCGGAAAAAAATTATCAGTCCCCTCCATCCCAGAGAAAGAATTCAAGTCTCCATAAAAACAACAAATGCTTAGTTTTTCATGGAAACAAAGGACCAGATTCAGACCTTATCCATGGAAAAGGGGGGGAAAAAAAAGGAAAAAAGGAAAAAAAAAAAAGCCAGGGTAAAGCCTCAATGTTAATGAGTTGATTCACATTTCAAGCAGCGTAACGGAGCTAAGCCTCTATATGAGTGTGCCTCTTGGTTTCTAAGGAGCCAGCTGTTATTTATGCAGTCTATTTACACGTTCTCTTGGCTTTTTACGCAGAGGAAACATTTTATAGTATGAGCTCCTCTCTCCTTTTACCCCTTATATATACACACAAGCACACACTACAAACAGAGAAGGTAGGACAAAGATGTTTAAAATAACCACATGTAGGAATGTTTTAAAGAAAAAAGATATTTCTGGTTGTCAGTATGAAATTGTCATAGAATGTAAATTGTTATTGTCTGTGCGTTTTCCCCTCCTAAGAGGATTGTGCTAATTAAATAAGAAGAGATTATCAAACTTTGTCTACAGCTGATAAAATCCAGCTACAAATTAAAATGCATGTTAAAGCTAATCCATCACAAAGGGAAAATTAAGCTAGCGCATTTGTAACATTTCTAAGCATCTTTTGTCCTTCAGACAGTGCCCAAATACCAGATTTTGCTTGAGTTTAATGTTTTACACTTTTGTAGGGATTTAATTTGTACATTCCATACAGTTTCTAAAAGCTCATCTTTTTTCCATGTTTAAGATTATGTCAGTAATTTGCATGCTCTTTTACAAATGGAACTGTAAAAGAGGGGAAAATGTAAGCAAGCTGGATTAAAATAAACATTTACCTCCTTCCAGTGCCAATAAGTTTTGAAAAGTTTCCTCCTGTTGTTACATACCTCTTTATGATTCACAGCAGCAGAAGTGCCAAAATGCCACCAAAGGAAGGCTTTTCTTTCTTTGTTATTGGAACAAGCAAGAACAAGAAGTTCTAGAATTTCAGAGGGAGACACATACTCCTTGGGTCCCAGTCCTGTTTGCACGTATGTGCCTGAGTCATTTTAGCTGTGATTAACCCAATCAGAATGATGAGGGAGTTGGTCCAAAGTGGCACACCCAAAGGCAAGCATTGCTGAAATAAAAAGGCAAAGCTCAGGGGTGCTAAACCAAAGCACTCAATCTTCAGATATCCATCTGGCAACTGATAACTAAAGGGCACTTTCCTCCTGGCGCAAGTCCAATGCAGTCCAACATGGTGCTGGGTTTGAGTATGACAATAGCTAAAGAGTGCAGAAACAGATCTGAAGAGAGAAGATAACCAAGAGGCCGTGTAATCTGGAAGAAAAAGCACAGCTCTCAACCATGGGGCCCAATATATGTTCCTTGGTCTGCTGCTTGCTTATGACATAACCCTGGTGCAAGTCACGTCGCCATTTTCCTTCTAATTCTTTTTGTGTTCTCATCACTTGACCCTTTTAAATCCTTTTTAAGCAGGGGCAGATTCACTGGAGTTTGGTCATACTGAATACTAACCTTAGTAGAGACCTTTAGGATCTATAAGGATTCAAATAGTAATAGTACTGTGAAGAAAAAGTAAAAAATGTGGCATCTTTCAACATAACGATCTCGTACCTTTTGAAGTAGCTGTTAAAATGGTTTACTCATTGCTGAAGTTTTTATTATGTTAGGTTTTTTCTGGCTTTGAAGGATATCATGACTCTGATGGAGTCAAAATTACAAAGAGCACAGCTCCCCCTCAAAACCAGAGGACACACAGTGCAAACTCTTTGCAAAATCCTTGTTTAAGAGAACAAGGAGGACATGGGTAAAATATTTTTGCCCACATTATCATCCTCTTAATTTGCCTTTTGAAATTTCAGCACTGCTTTCATATTTGCCCACCTCTCACCTTGACTGATCTTCCCTGCTGGTGAGAAACCAGCCTGAGGTGCCTCCATTCTGCAGCTTACCTCCTGAAGACCCCTCACCTCTAGTCCAAGACCTTGGGCACTCCTGCAGCTTCCCAAATGCACCAGCAAATCCATGCCATCTAATAAATCTGTCTATACCCTTTGGAGCTCAGGCTGGGTTTAAGCTGCTCTTACATAGAAACCATTATACACCATCACTGTTCACCTCATATCATGGGGAATTATTCAGTTAGGCACACAAAGGGTGCCCGGCTCCCCATGCTGGTTGTCTGCTCACATGGACTCCATGGTGACTCAACATAGACAAGGTACAGGTTCACACTAGCCATTAGAAGTTTTCTCTCAAAAAGTCATATCTTCAGGTCTGTTATTTGTTAAGACCTGCTCCAGCTTCTTGTGTCATGTCCCCCCAGGCAGAAATCAAGATCCTCTTAATATTCGTGGAAAAGAGTAATTGCAGGTTTCTGCATTTTCTCCAGTTTAAAGCGGAGTTAATTCGTCATAGTTCCAGGAATCAGAATAACAAATTCTACGTACCTCCAAAATTGCTTTGACCTTGTACTATGATTTGTGCTGGAGCAAGGTCCATTTAGACAACAAAACACAAGGGTAGTATTTATTTAACTGATTATGCTGCATTCTTTTCTTATGAATCACTCTCTACAGATGGTACTTATGCCATGTCCTACTTTCTCACTTGACAAACAACTGCTCTAAGACTCTCTTATATTTGCTCTTGCATGAATGTAACTGCACTGAATGCAACGGATTTAGTTTTTATTTATATTGGTGTCAACAAAGTTGGACACAGGGCCTGTAAAAGTAAAGAAATGCCCCAGATACCTGTAGAATTCAATATGGCATATTCATTATTTATAAAATGATTGTTTCTGTTGCAGAACATTATTGATATTGTTATTCTGTGAGCTTTCCACATGTACAACTGGTATGTACAACTGTACATAGTCAATACCGTTTGAGATTAATAAGACTGGTAGAAGGTTTTTTAATCAATATATTCTTTCCAAAGAATATGCAACAGTGTGTATGAGGGAATTGATTCTGTTTTCACAGAGGTGTAAATAAGAAACAATTCTTGGAAGTGAAAGGAATTGTAAAAGCAGGAAACAAGAAGGCCATATGTGTAAAGATTAACATACATTTTAAATACAACGTTGCAGCACTTTAGAGACCATTTGGGGATTACGGTAATTTTATATTCAGAAAAAAAAGCACTTTTCAATTATAGAGCAGTGAGTTACTTCTAGGGAGGAAAGAAAAAACAGAAAAAGTTCTGTTTTATATTGGTTTTTTTTTTCCTGAAAAAGGTTTCATCAACTTACGCTTGCAAATGCCTACTGTAGAGAGGCTGGTTGCATGAACATCCTTGTCTCTAAATTGGAGTGTCATCAATTTGATAGATGGACCACTCGGTGGGTAAGGACCTGGCTGGATGGTCGCACTCAAAGAGTTGTGGTCAGCAGTTCAATATCTGGCTGGAGAGCAGTAACGAGTGGTGTCCCTCAGGGATCAGTTTTGGAACTGGTCTTGTTTAATATTTTTGTCGCTAACATGGACAATGGAATTGAGTGTGCCCTCAGCAAGTTTGCCGATGACACCAAGCTGTGTGATTCAGTTGATACGCTAGAGGGAAAGAATGCCGTCCAGAGGGACCTTGACACACTTGTGACGTGGGCTGATGCCAACCTCATGAAGTTTAACCATGCCAAGTGCAAGGTCCTACACCTGGGTCGGAGCAATCCCAGGCACAGCTACAGGTTGGGCAGAGAAGAGATTCAGAGCAGCCCTGTGGAGAAGGACTTGGGGGTGTTGGTCAATGAGAAAATGAACATGAGCTGGCTTCAGTGTGTGCTCACAGCCCAGAAAGCAACCGTATCCTGGGCTGCATCAAAAGGAGTGTGACCAGCAGGTCCAAGGAGGTGATCCTGCCCCTCTACTCTGCTCTCATGAGACCTCACCTGGAGTATTGTGTGCAGTTCTGGTGTCCTCAACATAAAAAGGACATGGAACTGTTGGAACAAGTGCAGAGGAGGCCACGAGGATGATCAGGGACTGGAGCACCTCCCATATGAAGACAGGCTGAGAAAGTTGGGGCTGTTCAGCCTGGAGAAGAGAAGGCTGCGTGGAGACCTCAGAGCAGCCTTCCAATATCTGAAGGGGGCCTACAGGGACTGTAGTGATAGCACAAGGGGTAAGGGGTTGAAACTTAAACAACAGAGGTTTAGATTGGATATAAGGAAGAAGTTCTTTACTGTGAGGGTGGTGAGGTACTGGAATGGGTTGCCCAGGGAGGTTGTGAATGCTGCATCCCTGGCAGTGTTCAAGGCCAGGTTGGATGAAGCCTTGGGTGATATGGTTTAGTGTGAGGTGTCCTTGCCCATGGCAGGGGGTTTGGAACTAGATGATCTTGAGGTCCTTTCCAATCCTAACTATTCTATGATTCTATGAACAGCACCACGAGAAGAAGAAAGCAGTGAAGATGAGCTGTCTAAAGTCTATATGCATGAAAAGCAGCCTACAAAGTTCAAGGAGTAATTTATTATTGCAAAAGCCCTTCCGTTCTCTAAGGGAGAAAAAGAGGTGCTACCACCCCATGACCCAGGGAAGAGATTAGAAGGGCTTTGTGTCTACTGTAGGTTACCCCTGCAGGCTCTGCATTATGAAAGTAATGTGCAATGGCTGTAAAACCCTGACATTTACTGTCTTCCTTTACTTTTTTTCTTCCCCTATTGTTGATTTCCTTCACTCATCCTGTGCTGATTACAGTTCATGGCTTCAGAACTGGTTCTTTGACTAAAGCAAGATCTCCTAACTAACCCCCAGATAGATGAGTTCTCTTGTCCCTGCGGGAAAGGAAAGATTAGGCATCACCCATGAGGCACTTCTTAAAAATAATTAATGCATGCACAACATTACCACTTGCCTCTTTTGCCTAATCCACCCAGAGAGCATGTCTCCACTCCATGGAGCAAGTGTGGATTTAAACCACATAAGTGTTACTCAAATGGAAGGATATCATATATCCTTCAGCCATGCTTTTAAAGGCAGCTTTTGTAAGGTTTGGGTTTAGGCAGCTTTGGTAAAGGAATCTGTTGAGCAAAACAGAAAGTATTGCATAAAACGGGCTGAGCAATTGTGTTGGTTATACTTATCCTTCTGTGTAGAATTAGCTGCACTGAGGGAGGTGCTGTCTCTGGAGGAGCTGTTAGATATGTGTCCTGGACACTGAAAGGAATTGACAACCTGGTGGCATTTTATACCGGATATTTTAGGTGTCCTGGCCAAACTACAATTTGAGTAATTACATCCTGCCCACCTCTGCTGCTGTTATACTTTCAATCAGATTTAATGTTATTCACATCCTGTCCAAAACAACTGTACATTGTAAAAATAGCTATTTCATTTTTTTTTTCACAGAGTTTTCTGCTGCAGCTTAGGGCTTTTTGCAGATGCAAAAAAAAAAATAAATAGGACTTCCGAATAGAAATATTCTGTGCTGGCTGTATTCTCTTTTCACATCAACTGTAATACCCGATCTTCATGCATTAACCCCCAGACCTTATTATTTTCTACCAAGTGCCCAGAAATGCAGAAATACTCAGGACCTTTTCTGCTTGGCACTGTGTGAATCCATAGTGACAGTCCCAGCTGGGAAGAGTTTGCAGCTTGAATACCTAAGACAGTCCAGGCAAAACATAAGCCCAGGAAAACCAAAAAGTCTTGGACAAGGTCATCCATGTCTCTTTGTCTCTGTGGCAGCATGGGGACCTCTCCTGCTGTTCTGGTCCCTGCAACTTTTGAGTGAGGCTTCTGTTCAGTTACCTTTCCCCGTTGCCTGGTTTGTATGTGTATAAGTTGAATTTGATTTTGCCTTATAATGATTTTTATTTCCCTCTTGCCTTCCTCCAACAAAACTTGAAGTCACTGAAGTCTATTTTTTTACCTATTTGCTGCATTTTTAAAGTGCACATTACTTGACTCTGCTTCAACCCTATTGCTGTTTAAAGTTGGATGCTCCAAGTCTTCTGACACCTGTCTGGAGAGAGTCCCTTTGCTAGTGGTTAAGGCTGCAACTTGCTTACCAACAAACCAAAAGCACTGGAAATCCCATATGAAATTTGTATTGCCCCTTGCTACAAGTGTGCCCACTGGGATGGACCAGGGAGGGAAATCAAGTTTCTGACAAAAGCCCCTTCAGTATAAGGAGACAAACATCACAAACTAGAGGCAAAATACCCCAGGACTCCCACAGATGATGTGATATATAGCTCTGCCTTGTCTTCTTTCTTTTTCCTCTCCCTTTTCCCCCTCACTCTGAAGGGGTGAATTAAAGCTGATTAGCTTTCTGGCAGCAGCATGATCCAAGAAGGGATAGATAGATAGGTAGATAGATAGGTAGATAGATAGATAGATAGATAGATAGATAGATGATAGATATAGATAGATGATAGATAGATGATAGATGATAGATTAGATAGACTAGATAGATAGATAGATAGATGATAGATAGATGATAGATTAGATAGATAGATAGATAGATAGAAGACAGAGTGGATGGTGAGCATGGCAGGATGGTGTGTTACCGTGGCAGATGAGGGGGGGAAACAGAAAAATCCTTATGAGCAAGATCTGGAAGTTATGACAAAGCTCCAGTGGAGCTCAGGAAGAGCTTTGCCTGACTCGAGATCTGATTCATTAAGAGTGTTAAAGAGTTCACATTAAGCTTATGGCTCCATTAAAGCCTTTTGCTATGTGCCTCAGATACCAGCATTCAGGTTGGGATCAGATATGGCAATAAAGCATAAGCTTTATTTTTAGGCCTGAATATAGGTTTTTAAATTTTATCATTAATATTATTATTTTGTTTTAGTAGAAATAGTCACTTGGTTATATTCAAATATATGTCACTATTTTGCAGAATCTCCTGTAAAAACAGAGGAGAGAAATCTAAAGGACAGTCAGCATCAGCAATTTAGCACTGAACTGTTAACAGGAGAGCACAGATTGTATAGCCCACAGCCCTAGAAGGGAACACTACTGGGTTGGAGGGTGGGTGTTATTACAGGCTTAAGGATCTGTCCCATGACCATTTTTTTATAGAGGTGCATTTCAAAGCCCTACAGATGATCTCTAGGCCATCAGAGAGGCAATATTGCCTCTGTAAAACCTGCTGGCTGCAGCAGAGCCATCAACCAGTCCTAGCTCTGCTATAACCATGCTGCAATAACCGGTGTTCAAAATAAATTGTCACCTCCTTTCCCCAGCCACTATTACCATTTCTGTGCATGAGAAGTAAAAGGATGTTTCATTTCATTTGCTTCTTGTGGGATTGAAGTGTTCTTGTATGTGCCATGCTCTCTGTCAGAGGAGTAATGGTAAAATACAGCTTGAATTCTTAAGCTCGGTCTGTACTTTAATTTTTGCTAGCCCAGCTCCGACACAGAAGCGTGAAAGAAAAGAAAAAATCACAGCCTCTAGCTGATATAACAGCAATGTACAAAAAATCGTTATATAACTTTTGCCAAATTACTTGGAAATCTGGTTTAATTTATCAGCAAAGACCTTTCTTTTTTCTTCTTTCTTGTTCAATCTCTTCTTTGCTAGAAAGATGCAGTAACTATCTTTGCTAGGGAAGATTGCTAGGGCAGCATGGGCTTGGTCAGTATGGCTGTGGAGACAAACTTAAATTCTGAAGTAGTCAGCAGCTCCTAGAGTTTCTGGACCCACATTTGCTAAATGCCAGACTGGTTTTCACCTGCATTCAGCCTGCAAAGGCCAATGGCACACAACAGTGGCTGCCGCTGAAGCGGGATGAGGACACAGCATTTCAGTGCAGCTAACAGCCACATTTTCTTGCTAGAGAGACAAAGGCAGGAGCACAGGAGTCAGCTTCTATTAGCCCAGCTGCTACAGTAGGAAGAAATGGATTCTGTACAGACACACACTCTTTGATGTTTCTTTTTTTACCTCCCAAGCCATTTATCAGTTTGCTGACTGTTGTACTGATGGCATTACAGAAACCCATGAGCCATACTCCCAGTTTTGCTACCTTCTTCTTGCTATTGCTTTCTCCAAAATCCCAACTTGCCTTCCCTATCTACATGCCAGCTGCATAACCCAAAACAATGGTTTATACCATTTATATATGGATTTCTGACTGCAAACTTGAGCCAAACCCCTATGAAGGTGCTGTGGCCTGTTTTCCCCTGCACTGCTGCTGGGGCTTGATGGGATGTCCATGCCTTTGGGATAAAATTCAAGTTGCTCCATCTGGGTTGTGCTGAGGCAAACACCATGTCACCCTCTGCATCACAGTCCCTGGGACAGCCCTGTGCCAGTGCCTGGCACCACTGCTTGGGGAATGCTGGTGAGGATTGGGTCAAAAAACTATGAAAACGGAAAAACTGGCATGATCACTGGACAGGATAACATCCCCATATGCTTTCTTCAGAAAGTCCACATATTGTTTTAACACTAGCCAGGATCTATAAACAGAACAGAACTGTTCACTGCTGCCTGAGTCCAGCTACAGAGGCTTTGGTTGAGCACAGACGTTCAGCAAGGACATATTCATCTGCAGTTAATACAAAAAGAGCTTTCCAAAGTACACATCAACTCACCAGTGCACCACTGTGCTGGTACAGCTTCACTTTACGTAAGGCTTCTAAAAATAACCTCTTACTATTAAGCTCAGAACGTGGATGTTGCTTTTGCCAATTTGCTGTGTTACCGCTAGAAGAATACTACCAAGAAAAAGTTTCCTGCAATCTGTTCTTCTGATTTGCTTTATGCATAACACAACAGTAACAATATAACACTCTAAAACAAGTGACTGGGAAACATCTGCAGCCCTTTCCTTAACTGGTCCTGCAGTGCTTAGATATTATGCTTAGACAGTCATATCCAGCAGAAATCATCAGTGATGGATGCACCTCTGTATATGAAGGTGGATGGGCTACAGTCATCTTTCCTTATGAGATGTGACACAAATAGTCAATTTATTGCTGCTATAATCAACTGAAACAGCATAGACCACGGATCTGGTCTGCCCTTGTAGTTTAATCACCCCCAGTGTCCATCCACTTCCACCCAGTGAGGACACTGGCTTCAGCCCAGAGGTGTACACTGCAGTGAATCAGTTGGATTGCACTGGGAAGGATGACACATGCAGCAGCAATGCTGGAAGGAGAAAGAACTGATGCCCACCTGCAGCTCACACAGAAGAAGAAACAGAAAGAAGCCTGTTTCTTTCTGTAGTTTCATTTAAGTTTAACTAAATGTCAATTGTCTAGAGGGGAAATCTGCTTTTACTTTCACTAGACCAATTACCTTAATAAATAAATTCTCTCTCACAGATTCACAAAAAAAGGTAAAGCAGTTTGTTTGGTGAGTAGATAAAATCACAGTAAAGAAACACCAACAAGAGAGCCACACAAGAACAACACAAACATTATCAGGGAGAAAATGATCAGACAAGGTCCCCAAAGGATTTTAAATGCCATGTGCTGCTTTGAATGCACACGTTTCACCAATAAAGTGCTAACACACTCCTTCTTCACAGCATGAAGAAGCCAAAGGTCTAGTTAAATCTCTACTCAAATAGGAAGTTTAAAGATAAAGACCTACCTCTATTAAACACCCACATAAACACATACACATGCATGCCATGCACATACTGAATACTCTCCAGCCTTCCAGAGTTCTCCATTATGTTTAGGATAGCAAAACGCTAATTGAAGAGTTGACTTATAACTAGGCTCTGAAAAATTTTGGTCCCCACACTATTAAAAATGTGACTTCAAGTCAGAAAAATGTCTCTGCTGACAGTTTCTAGCTTTTTAAATGTAAAAAGAGTTGAGCTTATTTAAACTTCTGCCTTTCACGTTGCATTTTATTTAAAGATGATTTTAAGATCTTGAGAAATTTTCCTTGTGAATATAAGAATACTTCTGTGGGCTTTTTTAGCTGATTTTTTTAACCTTTCTGTTCACAAACAATATCATAAGTTTTGCTTGGCCAATTTAAGAATGCACAACTGATAGAAATTGTCAAATTTTTTTTTTCTATTTTATTAATGACATGTATCACCTTCTTAGCAAGACACTACGTATTCCTACCTGCCAAATTTCCTTTCTACCCTTTCCCTTTAGCACATAAATAAAGGAACTAGCTTTTCCCACTGCTGTGATGAATTATTTCTCTGTCCTAAGCAATTTGTGATCACATACAAGGCGATACTAGTAAGGACATTAATTAAAGGTGTCAGATTTGTTATTATTAGTGGTGTTTGCTGGTGGACTGTGATGCACAACGTACAATTATTTTCAAGAGGAAAAACACAAAGGCAAAACTCAAAGCCTATAGCGTCCCTCTTTCAGTGTAGTCAACAATAAAATTTAATTTTCCACTTTGGCAAACCATCCTGGTCCTGCCTCATTTACTGGAAGTGCTCTGAGTGGTGGTGTCACAAGCCTCAGAAGTATCACAGACATCAATGCCATCACCTCACCGAGGGATGTGTTTCAGGATGTCACCCCAGAAGCAGGAAGGATGAGGACTGGGAAAAGAGAATAGAAAGGCAGTATAAACTCCAAATAGGATTTATTTTCTGTACTAAGTACTTTCAAACCCAAGGTACCATACAGGGTATTTGTCCTGGGCTGATTTTCTACACCTTGCTGAATACAGAACAGACTAAAGCCTTGACCATTTCTGGACCATCTTCTGATACCCTTATTCTGGCCAGCCACTAAACCCAGAAACACTGTTGCTTGTAACTTCTTTCTACTGAGTGCAATGTAAACCCTCCATGCCTCATCAGCTACTCAGCTTCAGACACCAGGACACATTAGCGTGTCTGCATTTTGCTTATATTAAGGGTATAACCAAACCATCACACAGCCACTCCAGATTCCTTCTAATTTCCAATGCATTAAACATTTGCGCTGCCTTTAAGTATATTTTAAAAGGCACACATTGTATAGACATTGATGGCACAGTACTATGTGTGTTTTAAAGGTAGACTAAGTGAATGGAACATTTTTTTCCCCACAATAAAACGCTTGTTAGTTGATGATCCATGTCTGTGCAGAGGTAGCAATTGTTCAAAACTAATAAAACCAAAACAAAACACTTAAAGTATTTTCAATGTTATTTTTTAAGAATGAAATAATGCTTCTAATTGTATCTGCCTTTAAACTATTTTTTGAAAGTCAGAAGTAACAAAACCAGCCAAAGCCTAAACAAATAGAACAAGTTTTGGTTTCAGATGAGTGAAAAACTCTATATTCTCCAAAATGATTTTTAATCAGTCTTTCTGGTTGAAGAATGTGCATTCTTTGCCTGTATAACATGACCCTCCTCCACATTTTTAGTCTTTCCCATTTTCCAGGTAAACCTGGAAATCAAAATAAGAATAAAAGGAATCAGTTATCCAGTTTTTCCCAGTTCTGTAGCAAGGATCAGCCTTACCTGATGAAGTACCTACAAAGCATAACTGTAAATTTTATCGTGTACTACACATGTTTGGTTGATTGAGTAACAGCTATGAGCTCTTAAAAAATCAATCTATATTTATCACGTAACCTAACCATTCTGAACGAAAAGCAGGACACATTTTCTGAACGTGTTACGAGCTGCAATGTGTGTGTGTCAGTTTGTGTACGTCGGAGAAGGTTCTGACCACAAATGTAGCTGATTATCGATATAATTATGCTGCAACCACACTAGAGGACGGTATCCAGTAAATCAAATCCAACTGTCCTCCCACTTGCAGTGAAGAGACTAAAACCTGTCAAATCAAGGAAGGAGGAACAGGTGGCCTCGTTTGCAAAAAAAGGCTGCTCCTCGCACCACTGAGTGCCATACATCAGTACCCACACACATACACGTTTATTAAATAAAGAATATCACCTCTTTGTGTGCTGCACATTAAATGTGTTTCTGGTGCAAGCATGGATATAAAATCTGACACACAGGTCTCTTCATACACCGAGCAAATAACCTGGGACTAGCTAAGCACTGCCATAAGTTTTCACCTCTTTAATTCTGTTTTAATCACTGTTGACAACAGCAGGCAGCCTTCTGTGGCAGAGCTGCCTGGCTTGCGTTTCTTCAACTGCATCAGGTCCATCAGCGGGTTGGAGGAGTCTCCTGCTATGCTGATGTGGGACATTGTCTCTTCCCACCCTGGGGAATGTCTACCATGTTTGGAAACTGCTGCCAAGCTGGGGCTCTTGCATGCTTGAGTGATAGTTGCTGTTTCACCTGATTTTAGGAATTCTGAACACTGACAGAAGAAATTTCCTTCATCTTCTCTGATCTCTGATATTCTGACATGGTGGGCATCAGGAGGCAGGGCGTGAGCAGGAAGAAATGTCACATTTCTTTGAGTGGTGTGTTAAAGGGAAGTTAAAGGCTAAATGTAAGGAAGAAGTTCTTTAGTGTGAGGGTGGTGAGACCCTGGAACAGGTTGCCCAGAGAAGTGTTAGGTGTTTCATCCCTGGCAGTGTTCAAGGCCAGGTTGGGTATAGTCTTGGATGAGATGCTGTGGTGTAAGGCGTCCCTGCCCATGGCAAGAAGGTTGGAATTAGGTGACTTTGGGAACAAGAAAAAGGAGGAAGAGGACAATCAAAAGCAAGTGGCTTCCTCCTAAATCTGATGTCCTCAGCCAGAACAGCTTTGCAGTTCTACAGGAGGCTAACAGGGAAACACACACCATGAGCAACCGACTGATGCATGGGTAAAGAAGATCTCTGCTGATGCTGCCAGGAAAAAGCGGCGGGTCATAGTAGTAGGGGACTCTAAAAGGCACAGAGGCACGCATATGTTAGCCTGACCTTGTCTCAAGGGAGGTGTGTTGTCTACCAGGGGCGCAGATCAGGGATGTTGCAGAAAGGCTGCCTGCTCTAGTAAGTCCCGCTGACTATTACCCTCTTCTAGTGATCCATGTGGGTGTTAGTGATATAGACAGCAGTAGCCCGGAGAGCATAAAGAAGGACTACAGAACCCTGGGAGAGGTGGTTAGGGGCTCTGGAGCTCAGCCAGTCTTTTTTTTCAATTCTCCAGGATAGAAGGGAGGGCCTTAAAAAGGCTAGGTGGATTGGGCAGGTTAATAACTGGTGCCATAGTCAGGGGTTTGGATATCTAGAACACGGGACTCAATTTGGGAGGCCAGATCTACTGAGGACTGGTGGAGCTGGTCTGACAATGAAGGGGAAGAGTGGTTTTGGTAGGAGACTTGCCAGGCTGGTCAATGAAGCTTTAAACTAGATGTGTTTGGGAAGGGGGCATCATTCCATTCCAGCACACCCAGTCAGCTGCCAGCATCTATAATAAACGCTTGAAGCAATGCAGAGATATTCCAGCCACTCCAGCCAATGAGCCAGCTTCATTTGGAGCTCAGCTCATATACTGCTGTACAAATTCCTGTAGTATGGGGAACAAACAAGAGAGATTAGAGATGTGTGCATGTCTACAGGAATATGATATAATGGTGTTGTGGCTTAAACCCAGTCATGCAGCTCGTTCACTCACTGCCCCCCTTCCTCTCCCAACTCCTGGAGAGCTGGGGAGGAGAATCAAAAGAATGTAGCTCCCATGGGTTGAGATAAGAACAGTTTAATAACTAAGGTATAACAGAAATCACTACTGCTACCACAAATAATAATAATGATAAAGGAAATAACAAGGGAAGAGAATACAACACCTCACCACCCACCAACTGATAACTCACCCCACCCCACCTGACTGAGCAGTGACCAATACCTCCTCCAACCCCACAGTCCCCTAACCCTTTCGGATAACTCTCAGTTACATGCTGGGCATGACATGCTGTGGTATGGAATACATCTTTGGCTAGTTTGGGTCAGATATCCTGTCTCTACTTTCTCCTGGATTCCCTCCTCCCTGGCAGAGTATGAGGCTCAGGAAGTCCTTGGCCAGACCAAACATTTGAGCAGTAACTAAAAACATTGGTGTTATCAGCACCATGCCCAGGCCAAAAGTCAAAACCACAGCACTGCACCAGCTGCCAAGAAGGAGAAGAAATGACTGCTACTGCTGAACCCAGGACAAATGGGCATCACAGAAACATGGTGGGATGGTTCCTATGGCTGGAGTGTTGGAATGGAAGGTTACAGGCTCTTCAGAAAAGACAAGCCTGGCAGATAGGGAGGGGGAGTTGCTATTTATGCTAGGAATAGACTGGAGAGTATAGAACTCTATCTGGGGACAGGTGATCAGTTAAGAGAGAGTTCGTGGGTCAGGTTTAAAGGGAGAACAGTGATGGGGGACATTACTGTGGGGATCTGTTTCAGAGCGCCTGATCAAGAGGACTCCGTGGATGAAGCACTCTATGGACAGATAGGAACAGCCTCATGCTTGTAGGCCCTTGTTCTCACAGGGGACTTCAACCACCCTGATACCTGTTGAAGGGATGGTATGGCCTGGCACAAGCAATCCAGGAGGCTCCTAGATTGTGTGGAAGACAACTTCCTACTGCAAGTAATAGAGGAGCCGACAAGGAGAGGTGCTATGCTTGACCTCGTGCTCACCAACAGGGAAGAGCTCATTGGAAATGTGAGGCTCCAGGGCAGCCTTGGATGCAGCGATCATGAAATGGTTGAGTTCGAGATCCTCAGGATAGTGAGAAGAGCATGCAGCAAGCAAGTCATCCAGAGGGACCTTGACACGCTTGTGAGGTGGGATGATGCCAACCTCTTGAAGTTTAACCATGCCAAGTGCAAGGTCCTACACCTGGGTCAGAGCAATCCCAGGCACAGCTACAGGTTGGGCAGAGAAGAGATTCAGAGCAGCCCAAGGAGAAGGACTTGGGGGTGTTGGTTGATGAGAAAATGAACATGAGCTGGCTTCAGTGTGTGCTCACAGCCCAGAAAGCAACCATATCCTGGGCTGCATCAAAAGGAGCGTGACCAGCAGGTCAAAGGAGGTGATCCTGCCCCTCTACTCTGCTCTCATGAGACCTCACCTGGAGCATTGTGTGCAGTTCTGGTGTCCTCAACATAAAAATGACATGGAACTGTTGGAACAAGTCCAGAGGAGGCCACGAGGATGATCAGGGACTGGAGCACCTCCCATATGAAGACAGGCTGAGAAAGTTGGGGCTGTTCAGCCTGGAGAAGAGAAGGCTGCATGGAGACCTCATAGCAGCCTTCCAGTATCTGAAAGGGGCCTATAGGAATGCTGGAGAGGGACTATTCATTAGGGACTGTAGTGATAGAACAAGGGGTAATGGGTTCAAACTTAAGCAGGGGAAGTTGAGATTAGATATAAGGAAGAAGTTCTTTACTGTGAGGGTGGTGAGGCACTGGAATGGGTTGCCCAAGGAAGTTGTGAATGCTCCATCCCTGGCAGTGTTCAAGGCCAGGTTGGACAGAGCCTTGGGAGACACATTTGAGTGAGAGATATCCCTGCCCATGGCAGGGGGATTGGAACTAGATGATCTTAAAGTCCTTTCCAACCCTAACTATTCTATGATTCTATGATTTTAGGATTCTATGATTCTATGATGTGTATTTGTAGAGTGCTGTGGATCATTCTATGGACAGATCTATAAGAGTGCTTTGTGGTTTAACTATGGTTCACTATTTCCTCATGGTTATAGTGCAGCCAATATCCAATGAAAGAACAAAAAAACAGTCAGTGTCATAAAACAGAGGCAATAAGAAAACACAAATCTCATAAAAGTTACACTGAATTTAGTCCTTACATTGAAAGGAAAAGGCATACAAAGCACATGTCAACCAATCTATTTTGGCAGGCAGTGGCAATAGGAAAACACTACCATGAACTGGGATGCAAGCAGCTGCATGTGAATGCCTGTTCATACAAGACTGATCTCTAAGCTGTGGATATTGTAATGACCAGACTATGAATCTTCGAACTCAAGGTTAATTCCCATTTTCAGTAATGGATGGGAAAAGCTGAAAATCCATCAAAACTACAAATAGGAGCAAAATGCCTCTGAAAGCAAATGTCTTGAGAAAGTACGAGGTATTAAATGAACTGCAGATATGACAAATGCTGTGGGCTCTAAAGATTCAAGTATGCTCTCTTTCCACAGTTACCCAAAGGAAAGGTTGAAAATAGCTGAGATATGTTAGAAGTGAGGTTATGGCAGCTGCCCTCCAATAGGAGCTTATAAAAGGCTTCCAGTTTTAGGGACACCTCTATTGTATGTTATCTAAAGGGAGAAAACTAAAAGGATTGAAAAGTACAGAATGTACAAGACTGGGATATACAGGAATTTCAGTTATGAGCATTAAATAAAAGAGAATGGTGATATGAGGAGTTGTTAAGTGCTTATTTTCCTAGTTGCAGATGATTTTGTCTTACAATTGCTTTTGTAAGCATAAACCATCTAGTTTTAAGTCCTGGTACTGAGGTTGTAACCCCAGAGATCTATAGAAACATTACAAATCTGGAATATGTATATGTCCCTTATGCCCAGGGTTAAAGGAATACTTTCTTTCTGATGGTGGAAGACTCTAGGAGAAAAAGCTCTATAAAGAGGTTTAAATGCCCATCTGCAGGGAAAAGAAGGCATTCACCTCAACAATGATTCATTTTTAATTGTTTTGTGTGATTTCAGTGAACATAAACTGATTTAGGAGAGAGACAATTTGCCAAGTACTCTTGGTTAGTAGCAGTGTATGCTCACAATTTAACCTGTAAACTACTTCTCATAATATCCTGTCATGTATTCCTGCTCTCAGTAGCATAGCAAGCAGTTGCCCATGTAAATCCTGCATGAGAGAGGTGACCCCTTTATGATCCAGCACATACAGTAGATGAGAGAGATCCTGCTTCGCTCATAAAACCAATCATTCTTCCCTAATAGTCTACAATTTGCAGCTATCATAAAAAACACCCTAATCATATTTATCAGGCAGGGGTGCAGTTCTGAGCTAGAAGGTTAAAAACCTGCACATGTCCATCCCCATGGCTGGCCTGCTAACAGAAGTCAGTATTTCACAGCAAACTACCAGCAAATGGCATTGAAAAATAAGAAGCCCTAATATAAGAGCAAAGACCTCCTAGAAGTTGTAAAGTTATGTGCTACTGGCCTATACAGCATTGGAGGATGTTGATAAACTTTGCAGCCAACACACTCACTAGTAACAGTGGGAACATTTTCTTTCCACAATAGCCATTGAAGTCTTTAACGCAGAATATAACATTTTCAGCAAACTCAGTATCTTGACACGTTCCTCACCAAGGCAAGCCATACTGATGACATCTTCCTTAGCATCAGTAAAAATGATGTACAGCAGACTGTGGAGTTATTCAACAAGCAATTTCCAAAGATCACCTTTACTACAGCGTATAAAACAGATCTAGGACTCCCTTTCCAGGATGTCAGAATTTTATGAAGCATCAACTCTACACTTGCAGCTACCTGGTATGAAAAGAATGGTGCTTCAGATAGATATACAGTGTTTTGCTTTCCTCAGCACATTCCCATGACCGTGCAAAAAGGTTGCTTGTGATGAAGCTCGTTATTAAAAGCACCATGGAGGTGATGCAATAGATGGGAGACCATTTGCAAAACACACCTAAAAAGAGCTGAGAGGATGCTGCTGTCTACTTCCTTATCTTGTCTGAGCCTAAAGACCACTCTCTATGCAAATTGCCCCACTAAGCACCATGAACAGAGATAAGCTCTGCTACTGATGAGCTTTTTCCTAATTAATGTTGTTAGAACTGTAAAAATGGCCCTAAGAATTGATTATGCAAATCCTTCAGATAGGTAGGAGGGTTTTTTTCCAATAAAATTGAGCATCTCAGAGTGATTATTTCTGCCATCAGTGGAAACATTTAAGAAGGTGACTTGTCATGATCCCAGCAGCAGTGGGGACAAGCTTGTAGCTAAGCAGATGCTTAGAGCTAAGCACAGACTCCTAAGGGCATTTCTGAATCAAAAAGTGAATCTCTTCCTGAAGATGCAGTGTTTATTCCTCATTGTAGAAATCAGTCATGAAGAGTCAAAACGCAAACTAGAAATACATTTATTACTCTGCTGGTCTAAAGCAGAAATATGTTTGCCACCTCCGTATTTCACACCCATCTTTGCTTTTTCCTATCAGCACCTCTTTTCCTGTAGCTATGTTTTCAGATCCAGGGACATCACCATTATTCAGGAATAGGCCTTCTAGCAAAGATGAATTGAAACCAATATTACCAGCAGGGCACTGCCCAAGTCTGTTAAGTCCTACTTTACCTGAAACAAACAACCACCTTTCAGTGATTTCTGCATCCTCCGATTTGCATCTTATTTAGAAACGGTAAAAATAAAAAGCAGAAAAATTTAATACGTGATTAAAAACAGGGTACCGTAATAATTGTCTTTCACATTTCAGAGCTCAGGTAGTAGAATATACTTTATGGAAGAAAAGGTAAATGGGTTTGCATTTAAGTTTCATCACTTTTAAGTTCTCCAGTATCCAAGCCTCCCTTTAAAAGAGCCCTAGTGGACAATAAACTCTTCTAGAAAATATACAGCAAAGCAGCAGTGCCTGATAAACAGACATAAAATTAGACTGCTGTAATGTTTCAGCTGTTCATTTCCTTTGATACAGGCAGCTGGCACCAAGATGTTTGAAAAGACAGAAGAACAAGTAACTTCGAATGGATAAATACATTTTTTCCATACCATATATATTTTAAACATACATAAATGCACGCATTTACAGACAAGTGCTAATAGGATAAATTTACAGGGCAAACAGAAGTGAACAGTTACCAATACAGACACTGAGCTACCATTAAGCATTTAAAATAATTACAGCTTTTAAACTGTAGAAACAATTTTAAAATAATATTTTGGTATATTTTATTCCAGAGTGAAAATTTCTCAGCTATCTCCTGCTATGTGAAATCAGAATTCACCAGTGGCATTATTTTAGAAAAGCAAAAGTTTTCTGCTGAAGATCTGTGGCAAAGCTGTCCCCAAATTACACCCCCAAAATGGCCCAAGAAAATGATTTCTGCTAACATCTCCAGACACAATTAGGCTTTTATTTTTTATTAATAATGCTTTTCCACATATTGCTTTTATGTGAAGCCATAGCAAAGCATTCTACCTTACATAATGATGATATTAACTCACAGAAATACACTTCCATGTCTAAGTCCCCATAAAACTTCACTCAGTTCAAAGGGAAACAATTGGATGTACAACTCTTTACAATGAATTTCTCAGTAAGATACTTGTGCAGGAATCAAAGGATATTCATTTTCCAAGAAAGCCAATTTCCCATTGTAAGTATTTCATTCAGCAGACTAAACTGACCTGCCTTTATGCAATAGTGCTCAAACAGGGAACTGCTAAGGAATAATAATAATAATAATAAAAAAAAACAGCACAAAAAAAGACCCTACAAAAAAAAATAAATTGAAAAAGAAGTCATTGAGTGACTTGAGTTAAATAAAAAAAAAAAAGTATTCACCATAAGCAGCCAGGAACCCATTATACTTTGTGCAAGAGATCTTTGGCCTTGCTTTCCTCTTCCCTACAGCCCTGGTGTATTACTTGGGAACCCTGGGAGGTCCATGCAGCCTGGACCACACCAGCTTGCATCATCATCATGACCAGGCACTGCTGGACACAAAGGTTTTGTTTGGTCCCCAGGAGCCCATTTCCTCCCCATAGGAGCAAGGAAAAGGGTTTTATTTTGCAGTTTGTTACTGAGCTTTGATGTGCCCTATTCTGCTTGTGTATTATATATTTATTGTCATGAGAATCTGCAGTACCTCCCTGCTACGGGGCAACCTGCATTACATGCCAGGCAGAAATAACAGTATGTTATCAGGTACCACGTGTGCCATTCCTTAACCTATAGCTGAGTGCAAGCTCATCCTGAATCAACCAAAAGAGATTATCTTTTCTCAAAGAAAAAACCCATTATGTGTATTTGTCTTGAAGGCACAGTCAAATAATTTCAGGTGCTTCTTTTAGCATCTGAACATAAAAAATACGAAAACCCTGCTTTCTCATGGATATGGTTTCTTACCCCCTCTGAAACACTGACTGTATTTTTTATGACGTGCATGCCATGAAGGTACAAACTCTTGAGTCCTTTCCTCAATTACAACCTTGGTTTTTTTTCATTATTTGTGCAATGAAAATAAAAATAAACAGAAAAATATACTTTTGCACCTTTAATATGAGCAGGTGCCTATTCAGAAGGATGGGAAGGCATTAATCAACACATGCAGCTGTCCCTCTGCAACGATGTGGGGCAGTAGGAGTTTATTCTGGTGTTTGATTAACAAGCCTGTCCTGGCACCTCCCATTTCATAGAGGTTGGAAAGGACCTCGGAGGCTCTGAGCAATGGTGATTGTTGAAGTAACTGATCCTTATTAACAGAGTTATAGTATGATACTGAAATTCCATGCCAAATTTCCTCCTTCCAAGATATGTGAGGTTTTAATGATAGGGTAAAACTGTATCATGAGCTGAGTACACAAAAGCATACAAAATATCTACCTACGTGTGACCCACACTACCATGAAGAGGGGACTTTAGGACATGTAAGGTAGCCCTAGGAGCTAGCCAAGACACCAGGTTCTCTTCCACATGTTTTGATAAGGCACAGGGCCGAATTGCTGCTTCCTACGAGGAATCTGCTATACTTTGTGCATTCCTCAGATGCTGCTGTAATTATTACTGCTCTCTTAATCATGTTATGCAAATAGGTTGAAGAGGAAGGAGGGAAAGGAGGCAGATACAAGAACTGAGGAGTAAAGTGTAATGTTTTTGGATGGTTATAGCCTCTCTCCCTGGTTGAAATTCCTGGAATTCTCAATTGTTCCTGATCAAAAGGCTTGAAAAGGAAGACTTTTTTTCCTTTTAATAAAAATAAATGAAGAAAAATGGATCTCTCATTTCCAAGGGATACAATGGAGATCACCTTGTAGTCTGGCAGGAGAATTGATATGATTTGCATTACCAAGGATGACTAAATGGAGTGTTAAATTATCTCAAAAAAAAAAAAGGCAATAAATTGATATTCATGACATCAACAAGGTTAGAAGGGGGAAAAAAGATAGCGAGTCTTTACATGTATTCTTGTGCTATACAAGCACTAATCTCATATTCCACGGGCACTACACTACTCCAAAAGGCATCTTCTGCTTTTGCATGACACCTCTAGGAAACGACTTGCAATTATATACACTAGTGCTGAAATATGATGCTGCAGCAATCAGTGTCAGCTATAAAAACATTAATTATTTCTGATAAATTCATTCTCTGGGTGCATTCTGAACACACAAAATAAGTTTAGCAAGCTGTAAATTCGATTTTGGAATAACAGATTGCATTTTGAAGGTTTCTGGTGAGAAAGGGGTAAAGGAGGAGATGGGGGAACTGCCTTTGGTACATCAGCACTGGAATCTTTAAAAAACATTTTTAAGCAATATTTAAACTGTTTTATCATTTTAAAGATGTTTCACTGACTGTTCAGTTAGATTCCATCATCATTTATGTATATGGTTGCAATTTTACTTGGAATCACACTTCTAGAAAGTTAGCTCAAGTTTAATGGAAAAAGAAAGATTATTACCTCCCACTAGTGTTACTGAACTTCTTCATTCAGCTTTTGGGACATGAGTTTGAAGCCTGTGATCACTGAAGCTTTTTTATCAAGTCTTTGCTTGGAGTGATGGGATTACAAATGATGTTGCCAATTTCTGATTTTATGACTTCACAGAAATGTGTGACTTTAGTAGTTCAGACTATCTAGATGTACATTAATTTTAAACATCATAGTTTTAAAATCTACTCTATATTATATTTAACTAGTTACAAATGCTTACGACTTGCCATAAAGCATAAATTTTGCACACACAAGACAGTGTTACCTTTTACCAAAAGAAGTATGTATTGCTGTAGTGTTTTGCTGAAATGCTTGTAAAATTATTGCTCATTCATCCCTCACCTTCTAGACCAGTGTGTGCTTATGACTGAGAGTTAGCAACTCTAGTCCTTGGTGGCCAAGATGCAGTAGGGATTTCACCTAGAGCACAAATCCCAGCCCACCCAAACAGCACAAACCAGTCTGAGCATCAAGTACCTCCATGGCCTGTGTTCTGCCCCTGCTCTGTCTTTCATGGTTTGTGACTAATTTTTCCCTTGTTGCAATCTTCATTTTCCTATCAGTCTTCCATTTTGGCAGCTTTCTGGGAACAGCAGGCATCTGACAATATTTGAGGTTTTTCATCTCTACTGTGCGTTAATGAGAAAAATTAGGAAAGAATGTAAGAATTAGGAAAGGATATAACCCTGAAGTGTCAAAACAATTAGGCAAATAATTAGGTAAATAAAGTTATCTACTTCTCATTCTTTTTTAAAAAGATGAGTTACATTTTTTATCTTTTTTTTTTTTAAGTGAAATAAAAATTTTGGGGGGCTTGAGGATGGCAATGCTGAATCAGTCAGAGGCTTCTTTCTTCACAACCAGACTTGCTGCATCTCCATTCAAATACATTAAGCCCATTAAATCTGTTGCTCACCTCTCTGCCAAGTATAAGAGGCGACTGAAAAATGTTTTTTTTTTTAATTCAGAATATCAGTGAAAAGATTTATTTCAACTTTTTATCCTCCAACATTTCTGTATAGTTGGTTATTATTATATTTTATGTAGATGCTACCTTTAGATTTGTAGATACACATTTATGAATAAAATATTTTGCAGATGAGATCATAGATTAAGGATAACAAATGCAGTAGCAATTTTTTCATTTGTAGTAACACAGTGACCTTTTTTGCATTGCAAATTTTGCTATATTTGGGTTAGGGTGAGGATATGAAATATGTAACATCAAATAAGGATATATAATAAGCCAAAAGAGGTATCTGAGAAACAAGACATCTGAAATTCCCCTTGACTTGGACTTAACAGTGTTCAGTGTTTCAGTATCACACCATCCTAATCTGGTTCTTGATCAAACCCAAGAATTTACCTTCTGATGTCCTCAGATAACCTCTACGTGATGGGTTTGATGGATGCAATCTCTGACACAGTTTTATACCATTCATCTCATGTCAAAAAGAGCATCATTTTCTGCAAAGCCCTTTCATACCTGTGGTCATTAATGACAATCAGCCCTGAAAAGTTTTCAGCAGCATGGTGCTGTTTGCAGTGAAATGTAAAATGCCATATTTAACAACGTGTCCATTAGCAGACCCCAGATGAAAGCTAAATTAAACACCTGCATTCAGATTCTCCTAAACAGTGTTTCCAGCTGTACTGACAAATCATACCTAGTTATTTTCCCTGAAGGATATTATCTCTTTAGAGGAAATCTGTCAGAGAGAGCAGTCTGATATTCTCCCATAATGGTAACTTTGAGCTACAGACCAAGTGCTCTTTGCAGATTTCTGAGTGTCTTTGCACATTCCTGTCCTCAAATGTCACTGCTTCATGAAAGAAACTGAGCCTCTAATGTCTTCTTAAACCTCAGTTATGGCAGGATGCAGCAGGGATTTAGAGAAATGTAAACACTCCAAAAGATATGAGAAAAAAACAAAATTAATGCTTTGCGTCTGGGATGGGAAACGTTTGCTGTCAGTCAACCAAAATACATTCTAACTCCTGCTCGCAAATACACATCTGAATCATTTCTATGGAATAACTGAGAGTAAAAGAGTCCACTTAGACACTGCTATATAATAATCTTACATGCTGTGTTCACTGTATTTTAAAACCTAGTACTTCTTTTTGAAGAATAGTCCTCGGCTGACCTTCATCCTAGGATAGGACTGGAATTTCAACCTTTATTTTATTTGATGCTCCAAATGTTCTCCCTTTAGATCTTCCTGACCCAGGTTCAGCATTGCAGTTTTTGGAGCTACCCATAGGTAACTGAGGCTTAGGCAATTATCTAGCCAAACATCCATACAGTCAACGTGTAGTCAATTGTTTTAATATTGTCTTTAAATGAATCACTCTAATCATTCTGGTTGCCTACCTCAGAGGCCAAATCAACTTGTCAGCTTCTTTTGTATTTTAAGGGTCAATTTTAGAAAGGTTTCAGCAATGGTCCAAACCTACTCCCATTGAATTCAATGGCAAAGCTCCAGGGTTCCTCACTGAAATCAGGCTTTGGCAAACATTATGAAAATTCCAGCCTTCAGGACAAAATGTCCTTAATATTTTAATGTCTGCACTCCTCCGTGGAATTAAAGAGACATCTACCTGTGACACACAGAGCACTGAACTGCAGTGCCTTTTCTGTGCTCCTGCTATGCATGGCAACATGAACTCTCATTTTGCTTTCCACAATTGCCTAAAGTCATTACTGCTTCCTAAATCCTTTTTCCTCCTCCAAATGATTATCTACCTCTTAGATTATTCCTTTTGCAATTGTGTTAACTGCATATTATGATAACCTGAATTTTACCATGTTGACAAGGCTTCTTCTTTTTTTTCCTCCATTTATTCTTCCCCTCTCACCAAAGTGATGCAACCCTTCACAATTCAGAAGAACCCTTGCATTAACCTGCTGTTTACCCCATCTTTCAGTTCATTAAATAAAATGAGGTTTTACACCAATCCCCAAAGTACCCTAATGATTATTTCTCTCCAAATTGATACACCACAGTTTGTCCTTCAGCCAGTACAGACTCCATGTGATCACGCTTACAGCCAGCTTCCTTTGCACTTTTCCAAGCAGGATTTTGTGAGGCTCTGGAGCCAGCTTGTTATAAAATGTAGACGGATTATAAGTGCTGCCTTTTCTCTAATGACCAGTTTTGTAATTTTAATAAAGAGGCAATCAAGCTAACAATGGTTTGGCAAACCTCTTCTCTGAGGATCCAAATTTCAACCTTGGGTGCACAAGGCTGGAAGAACAGATCTACATGCAGAAATCAAAGTGTTCATTTTAGCCACCTATTACCTATTATATCTTTTGTAGTGGTAGTTAGTATCCCCAAATTGGAATATTGTGCTATGTGCCAGGACCAAGAAGGGAGATTTTCCCAATGGTAATTTTAATAAATTACTTAAAAGTCTAAATTAAATACAGGTATCAGCAAACTAAAGGCAAGATCAGGGTTTATCTGTAAAGGAAAAAGAACTTGGGATGCTTACCACACAATATTACTTAGTGTGTAAGTCCTTGTTAAGAAGCAGTGTTTGTTTACATGGGACAGTAAATTCAGATTATGGATAGATGCAAAGTCAAAGCAGAAAAACTGTGTGACAAATCCTCAGCTGTGGATGTTCCAAGTTTAGACTACTTTTCTTTTCTGAATTAGCTCCTGACTTTTAATTCCCTCTAGAAACAGATCCATTTAAATGAAAAGGTGCTTAACAAAGAAGAACTGTCCACATAGAAAGTAACCGCAGAGTGCTAGCTGGTAACTCTACAGTTGGTATCATGAGCTATTTTGCAGTCAACCTATCAGATAGTCAAGCCAAAACGTGGCAAACGGTAGAAATTCAGGCTCTGAATATGAGACTTGTAAAAGCTATCTTAAATATGACAGTTTAGGCCTTCTAGTCTTTATGTGGGTTTCAAGGTACTTACAAATTTTATTATCTCAGTATTTCTTATGTTACTTCATCAAGGACTGAAGGCTCAGGATTGCTGGTTACTGTTACTCACTTGTTCAAAACATTATTACCTCATTTGTTCTCATACTTAACCATTCTTCATAAACTGAAATAATATCATGAGGTGGGCAAGTCAGCCTTCAGGGAGCCTTTAGAGCAGCTTCCATCTTGAGCTGCGCATGCTGCTCTGCACGTATGGGATCAGCAGTGTCCAGAAGCATCTTCACTACCTCCCATCATTTCTGATGGGGCCATCCAAGGTGGCACACGCTGCCTAAGGCAGCCCCATGCCCTATGCCATTGCCATCTGTGTTAGAGAAGGCAAAGGGAGTGGCTACCTCTTCCCTGGCCTTGCCTCTGGAGTGAGGAGTTGCAACTTGTGGTTGTCCACCAGCTCTTTACTGTGGTTAAGATTCTGGAAGATCTGGTTCTCATCCGGATTATTATCTTCAGGATGGCTTCTAGGTTTCCCTGATAAGAAGCTACCAGCCATAGGTGGGGAATTACACTCATCCCTTGGCAGATACCTGAGCTGGGAAGTGCGACCTCCTACCCTCTAGAACACAGAGTCCCTTGGTTTCCAGTTTCTCTGCAGTGGTTCCATGAATATCTTGCCTTTGCACTGCTGTAAATACTAGGAAACCTATGGGGCTGTGTTGCAAAACGCAGCTGACAACATTTAAATCAATGTGTCAAGCAAGCCAGAAGCATTTTGCTTTCGCCAAAGAGCTGGAACAACCAGGAAGAGTAGAAATATCACATTGATTAAAAATGGATAAAGTTTCTTATAATTTTTCATTTTCATTATATTTAGCCCACATACGGTAATCATCCATTTAATTTCTTATTCTTTACAAAAAGAGACCACCCCCTAATACCACACACAGAGAGGAAAGGCAGGCAATTTATTCTTTAACATATTTTTCTTGAACTGACCATGACCTCACTGGCTGTATATTTCTCTCCACTTGACATTATCACAGAGTGAAAGAGTAGTTTTACCTTGCACATAAGGCTTGAAAAGAGTAAGCAATTGATCTCGGTTTTCATTTCTGCCACAAAGGAATGCACAGGCATTTTTTCTTCCACAAATGCGGATTTGGGTGAAAGCCAGCTTTACTTCCCTGGTAATATATACCACCAGTTTGTGTGTGACTGGCAAGCGATGCTCTTCCCCATGAAACAGGAGAGCAGTGGCATTTGTCCTGGCATGCCTTTGACATTTTCCACAGCAAGGGGCAGATAATATCAAACTCCTGCTCATCCATTCAACTTCCTGGGGAGAAACAGACTTCAAAAAGTAAACCCAAGTTAAAATAGACTGTTAGGCAGTTGTCCTAAATGCTGCAAGAAAAGCAAGAAACTGTATAAACGAGTTTATCTTTGATTTACCCTTGTCAATTCTTGTCTGTGCAATTACAGACCACCCTCTGCTAGGGCAAGGCTTGTCCCCAGAGTCCTGATGAAGAAATAGATTTGGGCTTGGTCCTCCAACAGACACCCCCAACAAAATGTCCACACTGAAGAAATACAATATTTGAAAGCTTTAATGTATCACCTATTGGCAGTAGAAACAAACACCAGCAAAAGCAAGGCTGAGTATCCCATAGGGTCCATCTATTACTAACTCCTCATGTACCAAATCCTCTGAACCACACAAACAACCAGGGGATTCACAATAACTTTAAGTGTCCCCATATCCACAGGGCAGCCTGATGATTACAAGCTGTGCAGCCCCTGTTGAGGGAACTCTCTTGAAATAGTCCTGAAGTTTAATTCCTAAATATTAATTGATTCCCCACAATACTGACCTTTCAGTCTTGCAATTCCCCATGAGCTCAGGATGTTCAGATGGACAAGCGGCATTTTGTGTTAAACATTTGCAACATTGGCCCATTTAACTAAGCAGGGGCTGCACTTCAAATCCATCATGGTCTTCAGGTCCTGCTGCTGAGGGAAGCAGGCCAAAGGCTGAAGATGCCAGCAGCAGTGCTTGGCATGCCTTGGGTTGGGTTCACTGATACAGAAGGGTCTTCCCGCTTCCCTCTTGATCGTTCAAATAGTATTTCATTCCTTTCTAAAACCATGGTACTTCAAAGCAATTAATTAGTACCGACAAGCAACATAGATGTCTTTTATAGCTGAGGCACCATTATTTATATTAAATCTTCTACAGTTCCTTTTCTAATAAAGTACATTTTACTCTGGGTTGTTTCAGTGAATTTGTGTGCTTACTTGACAATTCACAATAGTTGCAACCTGAAGCCATAATTCAGCCATATAAACTCACATTAAAATGATAAATTTGGAGAATCTTCATCTTTGCCTTAACCTCTGTGAGTTCAGGATATATATTTTTTCATTCTCTCATTATGATCACCTCCTCCTTTCATTTACTGTATTTAGTCTCCAGGCTGCAGATCCTTATGGGTTTATACCCATGCTAATGCTGCAAGTTTTCACTGAAGTCTACAGTGTGCAATGCTAAACATGTACGTAGCCTGTTTGTCAACTCTTTGCAACAGAAGTTAATTTTCTGTGTATTTGGACACTGCTTTGTACATGTGGCTGTTGATATCTATGAGCAAGTAAAATCTCTAAGATGTAAAAATTGCTGAACAGTAATAATCCCACATAATCTGCATGTGTGGTGCATGTTCAAACACAGAATATATAAGCACAACCTAGTTGCAGTTTCTAAAGTAGGGAATACAAGATTTAAACAGGATCTAGCATAGGATTACTGTCAAGAAAAGAGTGAAGCAAAAAATGATCCAGAGCTGAGCTTCAATGACCTCTCATCCATGGAAGTATGAGAAGACACAATGCCAGAATCTCTGCATAACAAACACAATAAATTTGACAAGAACAGGAAAATAATCAGGTGCTAACCTGGGGTAAATAAAATTAAACCTTCACCACCTGAATGTTTTTCAATGAATGTGTTTTGCAGGTAGTTACTTTAGTTAGCATTACAAATTTAAGCTAGAAAGTGTTGCATATAAGCACATCCATATTTCATGCACCTCTGTGTAGGTTCATAGCATTATCATATAAGTGGTACAGATTTCTTACCTGTCTGTAATATCAAAGTGTTTTCATTTTAATGTTCCTTAATGCTATGCAGACTACAGGAACTCACAAGATCATCACAACTTGTACCTTACATATTTCCTTACTATATTTTTTTCCTCTCTGGATGATCTGTGTGGTTTTGCCTTGATTTTTCACATCGAGCCATGTTCCCCCACCTAAACAATAACTCTGTTATGGGCTAACTTTGTAGCACCTATTCACAACTGAAGAATCATAAATTGCAGGTAGGTGGGATGCAGTGGGGCAGAGCACTGGGTTTCAGCCAGCCTATGGCTGGTGGCCTTCAGATAGTCAGTATCGTATGATTTACTCCCATCTGATTTTCAGATGTGTGAGTTTTCTGAGAGAGAATAAAAGGAACCTTGATTGAATGTAAATGATGTTTTCGTATGATAATATATTACTTGGCTTGGACTGAGAATACAGTGGCACGAGGTGCATTTGAGAAGCAAAAGAAAACAAAAATCCTTACACTGAAGAATTTATAGCCTGAAAGAATGAGCCCTGGAGTCTCTCCAAGAAAAAAAGAGAAAAAACTCCTCTTGGGAGTAAATCACAGGATATATTTATGAGAAGGATTTTCAGGATATTATATCTCATAACACTAACTTCTAGGAAGCTCTGGGCTCCCATCATGTAATGTGAGTGCAGGGCAATGCCACTCCTGATGTTAACCTTGTGAGAGCCCTGCAGCAGAGACTGTGCAGGTCAGATGATATCAAGGGAAAACACACAGCTAACTTTAAAGCACTGCTGAAACTTAAGGAATGTTGTATGTGGAAGTCAGTGTTGAATTTTGGGGCTTTCTTCCCTTTATCTTCCCAGTTGGAGATGGGTCTGAGAAGGGGGCTCTGAAACACACCGCACATTGGGTCATACTCATTATTCAGTACGGATGCTTAAAGTGCTCCTAAAAGGGGAAAAAACGCTAAAACCAAACAACCTCACCCTCCCTTGTTTGCAGGTCTTCTAAATCAATGCAGTATTTGGCCTTTGTGCTGCAGTCTCTTGGGTACAAACCTGTCTGCAGCCATGTTCCTGAAGTAATTTGCTTCATGCTGGGCATTTGTTTTGCTCGAATGTGAAAAACAGTTTTGCTTGGAGCCTTTGCCATGTTGCTATTTGCTATGCTACTAAACGTGTGGCACTGCTGGGTCAAGCTGCCTATAGAAGAGAGGCTGCTTCAAGGTTCACACATCTGGAATTGCTGTGTCTTCGTGCCCCACTTCATCATATGGAATCCAGCAGAGCCCACCTTTGTGTTAAAATGGTAAAAGCAGGGAAGAATTCGGCCACAATATCTGTAGTCCTATATATAACCCATGTGGAAAGCTAATCCAGCTCAGTGGAGCATGCATTATTAGTTAATAGGATATTACATCCCATCTATTTGCTTTTAGCATCTTTTAAAACAACATAATTATGCCAAATGCATAGTTAGGGTGGGATTTACCGGAATGTTCACCCTAATGTCTCCCTGCAAGCAAAATCTACTCCAAGATTTAAGTGGAAACAACAACACACAAAAATAAGGATTCCTGAAGAGGACAAGCTGTTGAAAGGATGCCCTTTTTATTGCCAACATGTTGAGCATGTGCTGTCAGTGTCTCATATGTGACTGTATCGATTTAAACAAGCAGGAGTCCGGTGAAGAGCAGAAAAGCCAGTAGAAAGAATGATTTAAAGTGAACCATCCTTCAGCAACTGTGAAAGAGATGGTTGGAGCCATAGCCTGAGTAACTGGATCACAGACTCCACTTTGAGCCCTTGCTGAGAAGCAGAACTAGCTGTGGTCAAGTGCACAGCCAGGGAATTCAAAGGCAGAAAAATATCAGCAAGGCTTAACTTAAGATACGTGGTCCTGGTAGTAGATGAGCTGGATCTGAACACAAGTGACTTATCTGAGACAGAGAGAAGGTTTTAGGTGAGATGGATGTGTACAGACTGCGTATTGCTTTAAAAGTACTTTCTAAGCTTTGTTCCTGCTGCAAAACAGAGAGTGTCTCTGTGTTATTGTTTTATTGCAGATCAGCAGTGCGCTGTTGAACTACACCTTTCCATCATCCCCACTGATTTGGTTCACGTTACAGAGTGGCCCCTGAGGATGTAAACAGTGGGATGAAATAGTCCTGGATGACATGCTCCAAAGGTGTGCTGTATACTCCTAGCAGTAATGGCCTTTCAGTTAACAGGCCAGATTCGAGCTATGCAGGAGCAAAATCCCTTGAAATCAGTACTGTCCCCAGTAGCAACTGTTTGCTCTGTAAATCTGCTCCAATGGGACTGCACTGTTTCCTAATGTAATCAAGCCATACTGATACTGCAAGAGTCTGTCTGGCAGTCACAGATGTCCCCAAAAAAGATTTGTGAAGGGAAGGAGCTCATGTGCCCAGACCCAGTTAGACACAGACATAAGACTGGGGCATTCATAGCGATACAGGCCCCTTTCTAGTCTTAAGCAGAAGTGAATAACAGAGAGAGGATACAAATGTCACCTCTTTAATCCTCTTAGTCATAATTCACCCACCAACAGGATTAACAACACCCCTGCTTAACTTCTTTCGAAGAAATGCACTTCCATAAAACTTAGCTCTATTCAACACAAGATCAAGAGTGATGAAAACCATGGTGTAGGCTCTACTGTAGCTTTCGACAGTAGAAGCACTATTGAGAGGTCACAAAAACCTGATTCTTTTCAGCAATTTAAAGTAATAGACCTCCATGATGATAATTACTTGGATTTCACAATAAATATACCCTTCTGATAGAAACAAACATATTATTTGGTCAACAGTGAAATTGTTTAGTGGAAAACAACCAACTCATTTGAAAGAATGCTGCCAACTCTGCCTGCCCTGTAGCACAGAAGGCAAAAAAAAAAAAAAAATCTAGTGCAAAGAAAGAACTCTAAAGGTGAAAATTATAAAATATAACAATATATCTCTTGTGAGCATAAAAATTATAAAAAGGAGGTACTCATAAATAGCAAAAAAATATTCTCATGCACTTTATGTGTGGCGTTCCACTACCTCTCACTTATTCAGTTTAATTGATAATAATGCTACCTTCACTGATCCTACTGTCCAACATACAGACTCAAGGTGTACTTCTAGAACAGAAGTAAAAATTCTGTTAATCAAACTGCAAGAATAAAGCTACCTTAATTAGTCGTCTGCCCTTTAATAATCAACCAGAGCCAAACATGTGGTTTTACAGATGTGAACATCATTAAGTAGGTCTGAACCACTAGTCTGAATCCAAGGAGACTCTGAGCAACATCAATAATGTCCTGATTTAAACAAACAAAAAAACTCCCCAAACCTCCAAAAAACCAGCACATTCTGCCCTAAAAGAGAGCACTATTAATTTTTATCTTCCCTTTGTTTTCCTAACAGCAGAATTAAAAAAGGAATCACTGAGCTGCACAAGCACCATGAGCTGACTCCATGCTTCCTTGGTCCAAGGGCAGGAGCCCAGTATCCATGTCCAGGAACACTTTTCCAGCCTGTTATGGCTACCTGAACCCAAAACATCAATGCACATACAGTCCAATCTGCCATAAATCTTACCACAAAGCCACCAGAGATCATAAAGAGGAACAAATATCAAATAATAAAACTCACTCATAACACATATACATGCTACAGAGTTTGACCATGGCAGCAAGAAGGTAATATTTGAAATTTACAGAAAGAAATTCAAGTAAGCTTTAAGTCAATCACAAGTGACTGAAAACCACCTTGGTCCAAATACATGTTCAGAAAGGTCACAGCTGGTGTAATTATCCTTTCTAGACCTAGCATGCTTTCAGCTGTATGCTTAAGACTGCCAAGAGCTGACACTCAGAATGCCTAAGTAACTGCCATCTTGTTAAAAAAAAAATTAATGGATGGGTCATTAAAAAAATTATAATTTAATGATACTTCAGGTTAGCTAAGAGGAAATAATTTCTTTCAGAAAGCAGCTGGAAGATTTTTTCAAAACAAAACTCTCTCTTTCCTCAACAGAAGTTCCTGCCTGCAGAGACAACCCTCGTCAGAAATACAAACAAGATTTCACATTGAAAGGGATCATGTGTGAATGACAATATGATGGAAAGAGAATAGAAAAACAAAGCCTTTAAAATGTTAATTATATCTCAAAGGGAGAGTAAAATCAATAAATATTATTTCTAAAAAACCCCCACAGTATCCAGCAGCACAGATACATGAAATAAATGATCAAAAGTCCTGTGTTATAAGAACGGTAATTTCAGACGTTTGTTACTGTTGTGGGAATGGGTTCCTTTTATTTATTGTTATCACCATGGCAGTCTTTACTTACCTCTTTGCAAATAGCACTTGTTACAATTGTCTCCCTTGGTTCCACCCCGTGCTAAAGACAGGCAGCCCCAGCAAATTACAATGATGTGACCAAGCATGAGTCTAAAGCCAAAATCATAAGATTTTAATGGTGACCTCCAGTACTCCTAAAGCAGGAGGTAATGAACTCAGAATCTATAGGGGTAGAGATTACTTTGGACAGAGTAAAAGGCTAGGGGAGAGGTTAGTCTGAAATGTCAGAAATATTAGCTGCTGAGAAATATAGTAAGTGAATCAATGAGAATGGAGCTACTGGGTAAAAAGATAAAATGGCTAATAAAAGGGATATGCTACTGACCTCCAGCATAGGAGGGAGCTGATAATGAGATAAGTAAAGCTTATGAAGATAATAAGGGTGTAATTATGGTCGAGTTCAAACTACTAAGTGTATATTAGGAAGCCCCCAAGATATATATAGATATAAAATTCTGAATAGCCAGTGGTAAATGATTACCTTTTAGTCCAAAGTGTAAGAGCCTCAAATGATACCAAAAAATATGGCTGGATTTGAGTTTAACTTATAACCCAAAAGTGAGACTGCATAAACCATTTTATTCTTATTTCTTAAGAAGTACACAAGAAAGCACAGAGAATATGCAGTGATTTATCCACTGCAATTTCTGTTGCCACCAGGCTGAACCAAGATGGGGACCATACATGTAGAGATGTAATGGGATACAGCCTTTGCCAGATGAGCACCTACTCCAGAGATCCAAACATGCTAAGGAAAAAAAGGGGAATGGGGCAGGGTGAGTTTCTTGCCCAGTTCTTACTTGTAAACTAACAATAGGTATTTACTACAGGTCAACACCATGTACAGGGCTCAGTGCTACAAGATCACCCCTTGGCTTCCTGCAAGCAACTTCTCTACATCCCCACAGTGTTACATTTTGTTTCCTCACTTTTTAATTTAATTTCTTAAAACATGAAGCAAAGGATACCATCCACTGCTGAAGGTGTCAAACCAGACAGATAAGCCAGCAGTGCATGACAAATCCTCTGTTTCTTGGAGAAGTACAAGTAAGCCTCAGGGCCATATTTTTAGAGGAACTTCATCTCAGGCTCCCACATCAATCCTGCAATCAACTGACACTGAGAATAGTAGGATTTGATTTCTTATCATCTAATCTGTGGGTGCAAACAACAGCCTTACACTGAGAACCTCTGAGCACTTAGAGTTCCCATCGATTTCATTTATACTTGCTATTTGTGCTTACAAATCAGGGAGATGCTTGATCTTTAAGTTCTATAATTTCCTCCTGCAATTGGTTGTACTCACAAAATTGCACCTGCTGTTGATTGCCAGAGCAGATTTAAGGGCTGGTTCTGAAGATGTAGTCTATGATTTCAGACTAACTTTCAAGGGATGTTGGAAGAAAAAGAAAAAACAGCCCGCATAGAAATGGGAGTCATGCTTTAGCAAAAACAACAGGTACATTATTGAATAAAATGAAGATGACAGACAACCTGCAGTCTTAATAGATGCAGTATGCAGTTCTATCCAGAAAATAAAAACAAACATAGCCCAGAGAAACACTTTTCTGAATAACCATCAATCAGAGAGTGGCAATAAAAGGAAACGAAATAAATGCAGATCTCAAATATTAACATCTAAACTCTATTTTGTCCTAGACAGAGCATAAATAACTGTGTATTATAGCGTACATGTAGCACTGTGTATAGAAGAGAGGAACTTGTATGGACAAATGCCTATTGAATTGCATAAACTGTAATTGTTTCTCCAACATTCTGTGATCAAATTAGGTATATAACCAAGTGCATGATTCTGCATTTATACTGCTAAAAAAAATCCATTCTTCCGTTGTTTGGTGTGGTTATAAAACACTGGGACATGTGTAACTAAAAAATTAAACAAGATTATTAGTTTTCTTTTTCCTTCCAAAAGCACTTTTCAGGTAACAAAAAATACAGAAATAGTGGAAAAGAGTTGGTGGTAAAGCAACTTAACAAACATGAGTCATTTATTAATACAGTACAAGTGCATGCTCTGAAAGGGACAGGCAAGAACTTACTGGGGACACAAGGCAGTGAATTATTTAAGTGAAATGCATTTTAGGACCATGAAAGCTGCAGCTGAAAAGAGGCTATTAGACCACTTTGTCTGTACTCTGCCTCTAACCCAACAAAAAACTCTTAGTGCTGATCCAAATCATTCATTTTTAATACTTTATTCACTATTTTTAAATGTTCCTAGTGATGATGGAGTTTTTCTCACTTTAGAAGACAATTCTACTCTCCAGGTGAAAAAAACAAAATATATATATGTATTTATATAAAAATATAAATCACCTACAGAAGTAACTTAAATCAAATCTCTTCTCCTGCCAGCATCCCATGGCTGCTCTTCTATTCCGTCTGAAATGTCACACTGCAGAGAAACCTTCAAAGGGTCATGGTGAAGAACTACAACAAACTAAGGAAGCCTTATGCCTAAGTTTATTTTCCAGTTAACTTATTTTTCCAGGTAGTGGCAAGTAGACAAGAAATGAAAGCTTGAAGGGAAAAAAAAACTTCAGAGAAGATGAACTACAACTTCGCATAAAACATGAAGATAGAAGTAACACACAGGAGACCAGCATTAATATGCTCAAACCTCAGTATCAGCTGTTCCTTCTTTCCAACTCAAAAACAGATCTTCAGGGTCCATTTTCAATCTGAAGCTCACATTGATTTCTTCTCCCATTTTCTCTCTTTTCACACTTACAAATAGCAAAGGAATTTTAAGTCAAATTGGTCTCCCAAATCATCAATTCACCATTTTTATCAGACTCCTACAAATTTAACTTGTTTGAGCTTGTGTGAGTGAAAGTGAGCGCAGGTGTGCCTAGAGCTAAGGTCCAACAGTTACCTTGTACTCCTGTCTGGTTTCCATTGCATAATGAGTGATCAGGGAACATACATTTTGTTGCTGACATGGACAAACAGAGCTTTGAGCACAAACAGAGGCTGACCTTTTGCCAAGAGTTTGGCTTTCCAGAGGAAGATTGTGCCTTAAATAAGAATATCAATAATAAAAATGTTTCACCATGCAATGTACTTTTGGGTAGGTAATCAAGAAGTGGTTGAATTTCTAAAGGTTGCACCATATGGGAGGTCAGACAAGTTGACCCAGTGGTCCATTTAGTTTTAGGTATTTAATGAATCGCCCAAATGTTGTCCCTGTGCACCATGAACTACCTTGTTTCCTCAGCAAGGTCCTCTGCTACAGGGAACTTATTGCCTCCCTGTTCAGGTGTATGTGGGGTAAATTTTGCAAGCTGGGTCCTCACTAGGTTTGGTTAAGAAACTGAGGGTTGAAAAACGTGCACAAAGAAAAGACTAAACAAACACCAAAATTATCCCAGAATATTTCAATTGCTGTGATTTAAAGAAATTAATAATTAAAAGTGGCCAAAAGAATTCAGATAAAAACTGTGGTTTTATTTTTTAAATCAACTCCAATGCTGAAGTAGCTCATCCAACAAAACCAGGGAAAAGAGCATGGGGGAGGCTTTTCTGGGCCTTCATACCATTTACACAGGTTAGCTTGTTTATGCCAAAAGGGAAGTGAGCCAGTGAACAAAGCTCTTGACTCTGTAAGCAACCAAAGGTTGAGAGCAAGAAGAGTTCTTAATCACCTGATTACAAGCAGCTGGTTCAAAGTCTGAACTTACATAGTCAAGCTTAGAAGTTCTTGTTTTTATTGTATCAATTAAAAAAAACCCAAACCTAACAAAACCAGAGATGTGGATTTTCGACGAGACTTAAAAACGCTGTTCTTAACATCTCTTCATAGTCACAAAAGGAGAAAAAACAGCTTCTTAGTATTTAGTTGTCACCATATTTGCTTTGCACTTTTGAACACTACACAGTAAACCCCCAGGGTTGAATTTTCTTTCGCCTGCATGATGGATCATCAGACATACAATTCCCATTATTGTTAATGGCAGCTGTGTGTCAAATTACTATACACGGCATTTAGATACTAGTCCTCTGAGCTACCCATTTACCTCTTGCAGTACAAGCACATAGAAAAACACACCCAGATATTGTTCCTTTTGAGGGTTGTCAGTTGGGAAAATTTGTGAGATAAAAAATTCGCTGAAAGATGTTATTACCTTAATACCAAAAAACTACATGTAATTTTCACTTTTTACTGCAGAGCCATCAATACTCTATATTGTGAAGGGGTCCAGAAAATGCCAGGAAACAAAACTTAAAGTTGATCCATAGGCCACCACCAGTGATAATTCCGGGGGACTCTGCTAGAAGTTAACACCAGTGTATGAGATATAAAATGCTATTGAGACTTGGGATATTTTTCTTTCTTATTCTAGTACTATCTTCCAAAGAAACAGCCTCGCGTTGAAACTGCTGAATAGATGAATCAGGAAGTCACAGAAAGGGCAATCATTACTAGAGACATATATGTTACTTTTGCGTTTGACATGGAATAAATGCTGAGTGTTTGTGTATCAGAAACAACACATGGACACAGCTCTCCTCCTCCAGCATCACACAGCACAAGTGTGTCCTGCAGTGCGATGCCACAGGACCATTCCCATTGCTACAGTGAGCGTACCCCAGGTGCAAGTCAGAGGTAGCAGATGAGGGTTGTTATGAGCTTTTTGATTACATGCTTGTCTGTCTTTAGAGGTGAGTACAAGAAAATTGCTGTTAAACCCTTGAGGTGTCTTTTCCTCTCTTCTTCCTCTACACTGTACCACGTTTTCACACTCTGGTAGTGCAATTTTAGTCAACCTTCTGGTGTTCAAAGGAAAATCGAAACAAACATACATCTGCTTGAAGCTGCACTCTGTTTTGTTTAAAACATAAGTAGTCATCTGTAAGGGGAACAGACAGGTTACCGCTCTAAGCTATGAAATATTCATAAAAAAGCCAATGCAAAGCCTCACCTTTGCCCCTTAAAATAGGCAATGCTTTGACTTTGTCCCCAGAGACAAGTTCCAGTGTCAGAGAGGATAGTAAGTAGCTTACTGTGTCGTTAATATGTGATTATGTCATCTCTCTTAGCTCTCTTCTATTAGAGATTGAAGCCTACATGTCTGAAAATTCCTATTTGAAATGAAGTTGGGGGATTTCTTTGCTCCAGTTTGTAAAGTAGCTCAATTGTAAGATGACCTGAATGGAGATTCTTAGGGAAAAGTTTCTATGGCTCTTTTGCAGGAATCCTATATAATAGGCTTCAGAAAAGGAATTCTTCAGCACATAATATATCTTCATACAGAAGGAGGGAAGAGACCCTATGGCCACTGGTGCTTTCCTTTTGATCTGCAGAAAGACAGTTGTTTAGGAAATACTTGTTTCTAAACTAATTGCATCTTTCATTGAGCTGCACTGTCAATTACGCCTGAATAAGTCAGGAAATCCCTGCTGCAGCCTCAAAACCGCAAACCTTAAGGCCTCTTCCCTCTGGAAATGGAATAGAAACAGACCATTTTCTTCTGCAACACCCTAATAAAACCTTTGCAGCATCTATCTGCTGAACCCAAGTCAATCCCTGTTACTACCAAGCTGAATTCCTGTTTGCAAGGATTATGTCAGATGTAAATCCCTTCTAACCTGGTTGCACAGCTAGAAATCCAGGCCAAGCTTCAGTTAGCATTTGAGACCTCTACCTTGTCAAACACAGAGTTCTTGAAAGATCTCACTGCAACAATAGTGAGATACAAAGTCCTTAAATGCTGTAGGTCATACCAACATCTCAAGAGGACTGTTGAAGTCATTGTTCACTGTCCAAAAGTCCTTGGGAGTTTACGATCTTGCACTAGAATCTAAATCTTTTCATTTGAAGAGATGCTTCACGATGGATAGTGTAAATTACTTTAAAGTAACTTTTAGTCAGCCAGAATTCATGATCTAGATAAATTTAAGCAATGCCTTTTTAAGTGCCTTTATGAATTAACATTTTCATAGTTCCCTCCTGGAACCTGCAAGAAATAAAGGTCTACTGGTGATTATTTTCCTACTTTCCAATGTCCCAAGTGGAGTTTTTTATTATTATTATTAAGATCCAGGGTAGAAGGTATCCTATTTATCTAGCTGGCATGTTAATTGCCACTAACTTGAGACCATTTTTCTTATCTTACAAATTAGATGTTCTGAAACCTGTCAACTTTTGTTTTAGGAAGAGACTGAAAAAAAAATAATCCTTTCAAAAGCTTTTTCAGACTTAGGGAACTGTGGATTTGAGGAAGAAATAAGCAGTGGCACTTCTGTTTCAAAGTTTTGGCCTAAAAATGGCTCTCACATGAATTCATTAAGTCTGTGGCTCTGGGGTGCTTCACATAGATTTTCTTGGGTCATATTTTTCATAAGAATATCAAACATTAGCAAACCAGCACTCAAATTATTGGCTACTGTTAATCTCCTGTTTCAGATGAGTCACTTTTGACTTTTATTAGGAGGTGGGAAAATCTCTTTCATCTAATTCCCAGCATCTTCATTCATGCATGACAACTTGTCTCCATTCTCCGCCTCTGCAGTATGTGTGAAACAAGATGTCTCAGAAGTCTAATTCTAGAATTCAAGTACTGAGCTTAAAAAATTGCTGAAGTTTCTCATATATTTCTGTAGCACAGGCTAGAATTATTAATAGTGATAAAACACAGAGCCCTTTGCCCACTGCTGCTCTGTAGGTAGAGATACAGTGAATTTTACAAGAAACTGGCTTCTAAATATTCTATTTGAAGTGCTAGAGAAGAATAAGGGGTCTAATCTTTCAAGGACATACATAACTTAAGCCTTGTGCCTGCCAGCAAACTTCAGTAGGATGAGTGAGGATGATAAATTCAATTGTATGTCTGGGATGTTGCAGAATCAAGGCCTAAACTCTAGTGGTTGAAAGATGATCTAAATTGTGAGGCTTCATGGAACTGGCTAAATAGCTCTTCCCAAATGCAGCTTGACTTCTGCCTTGTAAGATGATAATGGCAGTGTCAGATAACATTCGTGTGTCTGCAAAATAGAATTGGAAAGGAAAAGAAATGTCAGACTGAGCAGAAAAGTCACTGTATTCTCAAGAGGCTGGTGATATGTTTCCCTACCAGGACTGGATGCTTTCATATTTCTGACTGCCCAGGTCGACCCAAGACATCTGCCTGGGCCAATCCTTGCAGCCCCCAAGAATAAAGGGCACTGCTTAACGAAAGACCTTAAATTTCCAGAACACAGAGGAGTATAAGTAGATCTGTTCCATTAAGGGCTGACTAAAGCTGGCTGAGGACTTTTGATGGAGTATCTTTCTGTTCAGAAACTTCAGTATGTCAAAAAAAAAAAAAATCAGCTTTTACAGCAAATTCATCAAAGTGTCTGTTGGGAAAAGTTTCTAACCTCCAAGATGAAGTATCTTGAGAGAAAGAGGTAAACATCTATTTGGGCCACTTACTTAACAAGTGGGAAATAATCTTGGAAACAGAAAGCTGTTCTACATCCCACAGGCATTTCCCTGCCATTGCCCTGGAGCAGAGCTCCAGTCTCTCTTTTGGGATTGTTCCATGTGGAGAGGCAGCTGCATGAGCACACGATAACTCAGCCCAAGCCTGGCTTCAACTCTCATCTCCCACATCCTGGATGAGTGCCTACCATCACAGAAATGCTCCTTTACAGTCACATTCTTTCAGCTCTTATTTTGGAGAAAAATTCAAGAATATGCTACTGTAGTTCCACTAATGTAGAAAATCCATAAACTCTCGATGGACCACAGAAACAATTTCTCACCACATCCACTGCACATACAGCTATTATCCAAACACATGCCTCTGAACCTCTGTTCAACTCCTGCAGAGACCAGTTTTCTTCTGCAGAGGTCTGCCTTATGTATTCAAATCACAATCTTTTCAGAGGGATTTCCTCTTACCGGCTGTATTGGGTGTCACCCAACTCTGAATGCACTACGCTCTCACCAGTCACTGCTGGTGACCTACTGTGCAGTTCAACCTACATATGCGCTCAAACCATATTTTTGGCAAGTAATTATTTCTTCTCCTATTTCAGAGAAAATAAACCAGTGCATGGTGAGAAATATTCCATCCTAATTTTTGCTTTCACATGGTTTTGTTTGGACGAAGAGGGACATGCTAAAATACTGGCTTAGTTGCACACCTGAAAAATTAACAATGTAAAATTTTCTTTTAGTAGGCTTGATTTCATTGAAGCCATATATCAGAAATTATTCTGACTTCACTTTCTCATTCTAGACTTACTTAGAAAATTTGCTTAAGTTCTAGAAAACCTCCACAGTTTTGGTAAACCCCCAATGGTTCTCCTGAGGGAAGTTTCTGTTGAATGATGTATCTTTATTCACCTCACTTAGAGTTTCTAAGAATAGGATTAATTAGTTTTAGACATCCCACTACCAAAAGGTTAAGTTCTTCTTCATTAGGAATGACCTCATCTTGTCTTCAGTCTCACACTGCTATCATCTGTAACGACACACCAGAGAGGCATCAGTTGTACCATGACTGAAAAGGCTGTTGGATGACTTGTTTATAACCAAAGCTTTAATTCATTAAATAATGGAGAAAACAACTTTTTAATGCAAGTTGTGTTATGCCTTTGCAGACTGACTGCTTGTCTCATTGCTGCTGTCACATTTGGGGGTAATTTAATGAATAATTAAATAATTTAGCTTTTAACTAAATTAATCATTTAGTTAATTCATTAATAATAATCCATTGCACTTCTACGGTGCCTTCCAGGCTAAAATATCAAAGTATTTCACAAGCATTATGGGGAAGTTCACCCTTCTTCCTCCCGCACATAGCCTGGGCAAATGGATTTTATATGATAAACTGTACTAGTCAGCTTCAAAGACAAAAGACTCCAGTTCTGAATATGTGGTTGAAGGCAATGAACAGTTCAAACAACCAGCTTGCCATTTCCAGCTGAAGTAGACTTTCCTCTCCAAAGCCCTTTTCACTTGTTAAAATGGCACACATGATGGAAGGCAGAATGTTACAGCACATGAAGTGATGCAGGTTTGGGTCCTTGCTCGGCTAGAGACTTTCTGGGCTATCAGTAGTCCCCAAATGCCTCAGCTCTCCACTGACACAACAGGATGGGTGCAAACAAATCCTCAGTTCAAGAGAGACACATTTAAGGCTGTGAGGATTTTGCACACTACGGTGAAGCAACCAAACTGCAAATTTGTAAATGCCAGCTCAAATTGATTAGGCATCATCCCCATGAATTCAGGGCTCTGCATCTCATATCCTTGCACGGGGGAAAAATTGAGACAAAGGTCTGCTAAATTCAGACAACAGGCTGGTGGCAGAAAGTGGCACAAACTGAGTATTTCTAGTCCTTTGTGTGCCGAGTTGGTTCACGCTCAACTCACATCTCAGACAAATGCCAACCCTTACCCCTAGCTCAAGCTAAGATCTACCTGGGGGCCATTAAATTTTCAAGCCATTAGTAATATTTTCCTCATCAACACCCCATTGTTCCTCTTATTTTTCTCTCCTGGATACCTGAATAACCTGTGAAGGTAGTTTCCATATATTTAACATCATCTTTCGGTTTGTAATAATTTTAGTGTCTCAATCTGTTTCAACAAGGTGCTATTTTTAATACAGAACAGAAATTAATTTTTTCATATGCATTGAAAGGGGCTGATTACATGGAACACCGCAGCCTGTTGTGCAGGAGAACAATTGTGAATCACTTTGCTCTTATTTTTTTTTATTTTTTAGGCTTAAGAAATGCAAAAATTCTTAATGACCCTCCATAGTGACTATCTATCTATCTTAAGGAAAAAGAAAACATAAAATAAATCAGTATTCAGGGAGAGTAAACTGACAAGAAGCCAAATGGATCCAACTGTGTAATCCTGAAGGAGGGAGAAACAGAACAGCTTAAAAGAGCTATTGTGTTCTGAAGTGAAGAGGTGGTAGTGCAGTTTTTAACAAGGGCAGAATGGTGGCTGAACTGATGTGAAAATGGGAGGTAACATAGTGGCCCAGAAGGCCTTGGGAAAGATGCACAGCGTAAGCCTGTTCCCACCTTCCCAAACAATATGATGGTCAAGTACACAGTTCATCTCTAAGGGGATGATGCTGCAGAACAAGCATGATGAAACGCCTTTGACACCTACTTGGCAAGACAGTAGAGAAGGAGAAAGTCTCTGAGAAAGGGGCAGTGGCAGTGCTCATCAACACCCATAGTGCTTATGAAGATAAGAGTAGCATAAAAACTTCAGACACTGCAAAAGCCAACTTTGAAAGCATTGAAAACACCCTGATTTTTTCAGTGATTGAAATTTTTGTATGCATACCAAAAATATTCATCTAAGGATGCTCGAGGGTGGACAGAAATGTTGTGTAGAGCATTAGAGAAATAAGAAAAGTACCTGTAAGTTTCCTGAGCATCAGCTTGATTGAGGATGAAACAGCTCAGAGGTAGATAATGCTCATCCAGTGTGAAACATTATGTACAGCTTCAGGACTGGTAAAACTGCAAGTCCTAAACACACACTATAAACAGAAGCCTTCAGCTTCATATCTTTGCAATCTTCATGTTCCACCCTAGACTTACCTGGGGAGCCACCAGTAGACTACTATTTTGGAAAAATAATGGGAAGGACAGGAACGGTATAAAACTTTAATGCTATTTTAAAAAATTGAAATGGAACTAATCCTGCTTTCAAGAGAAGTGCAGGAGGAGTGGGGTGATCTAAACTGGTAGCTAAGGAAATCCTGACAAAGAATAATACTGGCTTGTCTCTTTTAAGGCAGGTATGTACTTAATGCAAGGCTGCTGAAATTTAAGCATTTGCTTATGTGCTTTGCTGGACAGGAATGTCATTATCCTCAGGTTGAGCATATATTGAAGTGTTTTTGCTGAACAGAAACAGGGCTTGCAAAAAGCTTCAACCATAGCAAGCATCCAGTCTACTTATGCAGGACCTACAGCATATCAGCTTAGGTGTTCCCTTAAGCAACAACTGTAAATCATAAGAGTTCTAGATAATAGCTAGATTTTAGAAAAGAGCGATGCAGGAGCACTCAGAGCAAATGAACATTTATGTCTCAGATATTCAATTGGGATTCTCACCGTACTGTTGTGGTTTTGACCGTTGCAAATGCAGATATTTACTAATTTAACAATTAACATCCACCTAGTTGCATCAGTTACCCCTTCCCTGATAATTATTATAGAAGAAACAGAAACACAGATAAAAGACAGAATTAACTTTCTGAAGACATGCCACTGTACTGACTTGCTCAAAAGATGAGTTTGCTAATTATTTGTTACTCTGAGTGCAGTGATAAAGGCATGCTAATATGCCATAGAAGAGCTTTTTTTCCCATGGTCTAATTAAAGGCAAAGTGAAACTCATAGAACTCTGGCTGGTCCTATGGAGCATCCCTTGTTAGTTGTCTCCAACAATTGCCATGAGGACCTATGAAATTTTTGCTAATGTGCACATCAATGGATTTTTAGTAGCACCATTTGCTACTCCAAAGGTCATGTATGTTGTCTATTTAACCTTGAAGAGCCCATTGGCTAAAAGTATTTAGGAATATGAGGTGCTTTTCTGCCTAATTTGTTCTGTAAGTATCAGATGGAAGATGTGTCATTTGGAAATTCAATATAGCATAACAGCTAGACAGTCCAGCATAGGACTTTTCAAACAACTGTTTAAGTATTAGCCATCTTATTTATTGACCGTCCAGACCAGAAGGTAAAAAAAAAGCAAATGCTATTCTTCATTTTGAAATATGGTAAGATTACTATTGCAATAAGTTTTAAAACTCCAAGTTTGAAAGGTAAGTGAATGTAAAAGCTCTTAACTGCTCAATTTTGCACCATTTGGAACAGAATCCTTAGTCAAATCCAAACCAAAAATATAATGTGAAGCTTGTATTTGCACTATTTGCACTTAATATACATCACTTATTAAATTATTAATTGACTAATGTTTGCTAAACTCTTTGAAGATTAAAAGTACTCAGAGTGTTAAACACTATACTTCTCACCATTATGTATGCTAATTTGCAATGGTTTAGGACATAGAATACTGTTTACTCATATCTAGAGGATGCTTAAAATTGGCTCATTTATACGTTTTCAGGATGCATTTAATTTAAGCAGGTTAATGATTCCTGTAGCATATTGAGGATGCTGCCTGGCAAATAAATGAGATTGGAAGCTGACTCACATCCAGTAAATGGAGACTTCAGGATACTGTCAATTCCCAGTGACAGTAAAAATCTCAGATTAAACCCTGCTTCTGGGATAAACTCCCTTGGTTGCATGAACATCAGAATTCCACCCCTTTTCAGGCTGAGCACCTGTGTGTTTCTGAAATGATCCAGCATTCCCAAAGCTGAGCTCTCTGGCATTGGAAGCCCTCTCCCAGTGAGGGAGAACAACGAGACCTCCTGACTTCCACATCTCCTGTCCCACTCGAACAGCATTAATTATACCTGATGTTTGTGCCCTGAAGCTGATCCAGAGAATGCTTTCACTCACCCCAGTCTCAGTTGGATTACTTGGATTTTACTTGGATTACTCAATTACTTGAATGAGATTATATGAAGAGAGGAGATGCACAGGACCTTATATGCAGATTTCTGTGGAGAAGAGGAAAAAAACACATTAAAGGTGATTAAGGAGCTTACCCTCCTCCCCAGAGGTTAAGAAAAAGCTTGAAAAAGTGCTAAAAAGATACTTGTAAGGACAAAGAATTGCTGCAATTCCCTTTGATGGAGAAGAATCAATACTTAAGTAGATTTACCACAATCAACACAGACATTTGCATTTGTTCATGCACAAAGCTGGGATAACATGCTGGAGTTTAGAACATGTAAATAAATCTCATTATATTAGAGCTTGGCAAAAATATGACCTTTCTGGGGTCAGGAAGGACAAATCTGGGCTCAGCAGCTGCCATTCACCTAGGCTAGCTCAGAGCCTGCTATAAGGGAGCTTTCTTTGGAGATGTGGACTGGAAATTCTCCAAAGCTGAGGAAAGACACAAAAGTGGGTTTTTCATTTCCTTCCTAGTAATAAAATATTTAGGGTAATACTAGCTGGGGTAAATCCATTATGTTGGTTAAATTAGACGTTTGTTAGTAGATTTGCAGCTATGTTTGTGCTAAATACATATTACATTCCCTGCATTGAGAAAGCTTGGTTTTACTACAGCAGCCTCCCACCCAGTTCAGATACAAATTGATATTAGTGAGGAAAAGTTGGTCTCTTTATATAGACCATCATTTTGGTAACTCAGATTCACTGCAGAGTGGTGAGTGGTTGGATGGCTGCATGCAAAGAGCTGTGGTCAGTGGCCCAATGTCCAGCTGAAAAGCAGTAATGAGTGGTGTCCCTTAGGGATCAGTGTTGGGACCAGTCTTGTTCAACATATTTATTGTTGACATGGACAGTGGGATTGAGTGCTCCCTCAGCAAGTTTGCCGATGACACCAAGCTCTGTGGTTCGGTTGATACGCTGGAGGGAAGGAATGCCATCCAGAGGGACCTGGACACGCTTGTGAGGTGGGATGATGCCAACCTCATGAAGTTTAACCATGCCAAGTGCAAGGTCCTACACCTGGGTTGGAGCAATCCCAGGCACAGCTACAGGTTGGGCAGAAAGGAAATTCATGGTAGTCCTGCGGAGAAGGACTTGGGGGTGTTGGTCAATGAGAAAATGAACATGAGCCGGCTTCAGTGTGCACTCACAGCCCAGAAAGCAACCGTATCCTGGGCTGCATCAAAAGGAACGTGACCAGCAGTTCCAAGAAAGTGATCCTGCCCCTCTACTCTGCTCTCGTGAGACCTCACTTGGAGCATTGTGTGCAGTTCTGGTATCCTCAACATAAAAAGGACATGGAACTGTTATAACAAGTCCAGAGGAGGCCATGAGGATGATCAGGGACTGGAGCACCTCCTGTATGAAGACAGGCTGAGAAAGTTGGGGCTGTTCAGCCTGGAGAAGAGAAGGCTGCGTGGAGACCTCATAGCAGCCTTCCAGTATCTGAAGGGGGCCTACAGGGATGCTGGGGAGGGACTATTCATTAGGGACTGTAGTGATAGCACAAGGGGTAACGGGTTGAAACTTAAACAGCAGAGGTTTAGACTGGATATAAGGAAGAAGTTCTTTACTGTGAGGGTGGTGAGGCACTGGAATGGGTTGCCCAAGGAAGTTGTGAATGCTCCATCCCTGGCAGTGTTAAAGGCCAGGTTGGACAGAGCCTTGGGTGACATGGTTTAGTGTGAGGTGTCCTTGCCCATGGCAGGGGGGTTGGAACTGGTTGATCTTAAGGTCCCTTCCAACCCTAGCTATTCTATGATTCTATGTACAGTGTTTCTTCTCAAGAACATCCCAGATAAAACACCACCGTCTCTAGCCCTACATTTTCATACTTCCACAACATTTCCTTAAGCTTCAACCATGCATAACATGCTGGCAAACTTAATTAAACATACAATTAATTTGCAGTATACACTCTGTTTAAAATTGTCTTGTTTCTCTTTTATATTCTGTAGCAACTGGACTCTCTGATTTTCTCACTTTTTTTCTACCTTGGCTACCTGAAAGATAAACTTTCGTTTTCACCAGTGCATGCACATCTGTGTTTCCATATCTTTAAAAGGCCTGTTCCTGGTAGCAGTGAAAACATTACCAGGCTGTATGAAGGATGTATATAGCATTCAGAAAAGTTTTAACCAGCGTAATAAAAAAAAGAATAGAGAAATAATCCTTTGAAAGCCATGTTTGTGAATACAATTAACCTCTGAAATTCTATGCTTTTTGTCTTGCCTAGTTCAGCACTTCCAAGGGACCATTTATCTCAACAGGAAAACATAAATACTGTGTAGTACAGACTCTATCAGTGTAACTTTAACTGAACAGCATCCCTAGAGTCACTTAAGGGTTAATCCTTTGCATCTCATGAAAGGTAATGGATTTTGATAAAACAGAGCACATTAGCAGCTTGTAAGTCTAAAGCAGATGCACACATTCCAGCTGTATATTTAATTTAAAACCAGCACCCTCAAAGAGGAATATAAGCCATTTACACCACCAGCAACTAATCCTAGAAATGTAACGCAACTGACCTCAGTGAAATGGAAATTACAACCACAGCTTAGCTGTAATAATGATTTGCATAAGGTTTTAGTGGCATGTACATTTAGAGAATAGTGAATGGATTCTTAATGAAAATAAGCCAACATCTGGGATAAGAACTCAGTGCGCTTCTTCCAGGTGCGTTTTGAGGGACATGTTCCCCAATAACCAGAAGTTTGCCTGCTTGTCTGGACTGAGAGTCAGGAATCCAACACAACTTTCCATGGTAACAAAGCAAATAGTGGAGCCACAACTATTTTACTATCAACTTTGTCTACTGCCTTGAACTGGCCTTGGGTCTGAGGCCAGCTCAAACTAAACACATTAGTCTTTACTCATTTGCTGGTTGGAGGGAATGAAATTCTTCACCTTCATCTTCTCTGCGCAGTGACTGTCCATATCATAGGAAATAAAATCAGGTTATTGCTGTTTGATAGCCAGCTCCAAGCACAACAGAGACCTCCTGCACAACTGGTGGTCACTCATAGCTACTGGAGATCAAGCAAAGAGGGATGAGATGCATATGTTGGGACAACATTGCTGGAACATGTCTGATTTAGACAGTGACAAGCAAGTTCACACAGCTTTTCACACCAGGGTACTCCTGGGGGGGGGAATTCCTGCATATAGAAAGCTCATCTACATGTGGTGTCAACTTGTGTTGCACTGGCCTGAAAAACAGCAATGGGTTGTGTCCATGTAGACAGAAAGGTTTCTCATCCACAGCTCATCTGATCCTTTCACTGAAGTTCTTCAAAAGTTCAGAGATTGATAATGGCTTGGGGAGGAAATCTGGGGAGGAAAAAACCCCAACCCAACCAAACAAAAAAGCATGATAAAACCCCAGACTATGTCCAGAATAAAAGTCAACCACAAGAGAAGAAAATAAAATAGATGTGAATTATATGGTTTGCAAGCAAAAGGCCACCCTTGCTTTAGATTTTAATTATTAAAATTTTTCTCTTCTGACAACTGAAATGAATTTAGTCACTCATGCATGGTGTGAAAGTTGAATTGTCTGAAAATTAAATCAAAATAAAAAATGAAAACTACAAAGAAGGTTTTCACTGCTACCAACAAGGGAGCCATTCTTTAGAGGTGACATTTCACAGCAGTCCCTGAGAAATGCGATTGTTCATAGCATTAAGTAAATTATGGTCCCTGAACAGTGTGGAAGTAATTGAAAATGTTTGCTGTTTTTAAGTAAATGCTATAAATCCCTGAAGGCTGTTGGAGTCTTGAAGTAGAAGAGAATAAAATGTTTCTAGCAGGAAAACATATGGGTAGAACGCCTGATGGTTTGGCTGACAATCATAAAACTTCACCCTAAATATCAGCTGGTAGTAGTTTTCCCTTTTCTGCTAACAGGCTCACTTTTAGAAAGTTTTCCTTTTCTCCCTCCTCTCTAGCAAACACTCATATGTGAAATGGCAATACTTAACTAGATGTGCCTTTTGCAGAAACAAAAATGTCAATGCATAAGCTCAAATGTAACATAAATAAAGGCCATGCACCATGTAATGCCACTTGTGTCAGAGAGGCAGAAAATATGATTCCCTGATTGCTGCCCTGTGGCCTCCAGAACTTCTCTTTGTCACTCCAGGAGCAAGGGCTGAGTTGGGTTTCCTGGTGCTTTGTTTGTAAAGAGCTTACATCTTTGGCAGCAGGATTCTGCTGCAGTCCTGAGCCAGCTTTTTCTGTTTGTACATAACCTGCTGCATCTCACGGCTAATCAGTAGCTTCTGATATTCTTCTTGGAATGTTTTTTTCACCCTTATTATACTATATCTGCTATTTCTTCTAACTCCCTGATTATTGTGAACAAGGAAAAGAAGCTTCTACATTTTTGTTGAATGCATGTAAGATTGTTGCTTTGAGTACACTTGTCATTTTCTCTTATCACAACAGTGTAAGACTCCAGCCCCAACACAGATATATTTAATACATCCAGATTGTGACACATTCTTTCAGAATGAAGTCTCTAACACATCCACCCCACACCCTTCCTGACACAGCCAGTGTTAACCAAGCTGGCTAGTAAACATCCACCACGCTCTAGTCATGTATGTAATGAGCCATTCCTAGAAACCCAGGCTACCATTCCCTAGTGCCAAACACACACGTGCTCCAGCAAATACACTTGTTCCCTCTGTACATGCAACACACTTTCATACCATGTCCAAGCAACGGCAACAGAAGAAGGAGAATTCAGCTACTTGGCTCACCAGCCATGACCCCACCTGTACAGAGCAGCTGCAAGATGTGGCATTAGCTCCTGAGAAGTGGATTACTCACAGCAAGAAGACAATTCTATTACTCAGAGAAAGGAACAAAATATGTCACCAAAAGGTTTAAGGACCATAGAGCGAATATATAAACATTGTTTAGGCATCTATTTATGCATATATGAGCCTCGTGGGATTCACAAAAGCACCTGCATAAGTTAGTCACCTAATTTGTACCAGTCATAAAGGTATTCAGAGGCTAATTGCTTAAGTGTTTTTGAAACTCCCGGTAGATGTCAAAAGACCTTTTTAAATCTGCTTTCCTGCGCAACCAGATTTTTATGGACACTGTAAACACCAATGTACAAATGTCTGTTCATGCAGTCACACAATTCAGATCATTTTTTTAAGGACTGTTTGCATTAGAGGTTTATGTAGTCCTTGTATGTGGATTCATATGAGTCCTGTCACAAATTTGTTACTAATCCACATGTAAAACTTGGCTGTGTGTTGAATCATTGCATCAACTGTTACGGTTTAAATAGAACTCTGCCAGAAAGGAAATATTACTCCATCCTTCAACTACAAATGTGGAGGCTTCCGCTGAGACAGCATGACTGCTCCTGTGTACTTATATTTGAGTTTTGATTTAAAAAGCAAGCTTTCCTCTTCACTGGTTACAGCTTTTTATCCCTTACTTGAACTAAATTCCTTTACAAACAACATACATCTTGTGCACAACTCGCAAAAAAAAAAAAAAAAAAAGAGTCTCTCCTTTTTCCATTGCAAAGATTTGTGTGGATAGCCTGACTCCATTAATTTCAACTGGATAGACTCTGCACCATCTGTTTTCTGTGCAGCTGCTTTATTGTGGGGAGAGAAGACAAAAAAGCGCCCTTCTAAGCTCTACCGATGACATCCAGAAATAAGACTATAATTGGTGGGAAACCTTCTGAAGTCTGATGTAATCATAACAGTCAAAGGGATTAGGGTGTGATCTAAAAGAAGAGATGCAGATTAGGTTTTTTTTTTTTTCCAAAGGCTTTGAAACCTACATATCAGAACATTTCCAGACCCTCATCCCTAAGAAGCAAAATAAAATAAGCCCACCAGCATGAGAAGCAATTAAACTCAAATTTATACAAACCTGTGTTTCTCACTGTTTTACAGCATATACCAGACAGGTAATAATCCATTAAACAGTGATTACAGTGCATGTAACAAGAAAGCGGTATACTAACATAAGCTCACTGCATACAGTCATTAGAAAGAAGGGCAGTACATTAATTTTGGAACACAATCCTGATTTGGAGTAATCTTAATCCCTCTTTATACCAATGATCTTGATGATACACCCTCACAGAAGCAGAACAGACTGAGTTCAGCCCAACTATCTCCAGAACAGAATACAAACTCCCAGTTTCAAGAGGGTGACTCATTTCCAAATAGGAGCTGGGAAAACAATCCCTCAAAACACTGCACAACTGTAGTGCAAAAGATGTGTTCAACTCATTACATGTAATATGTCACTAGCAAGCCACATAGTCTTTATTCTGGTTTTTATGCACACCATTGTGTTAAATCTGTGACAAACTACCTTTATTAAACATACCTAGCACTAATATTAATACTGCCTATTTCAGGACTATACTCAGTATCACTCATTTCATGATCTGAAACCCACTGCATTTTCATCTTAATACTTCCAGTAGCTTCAGTCACATTTGTAGATGTGTTCTTGGTCCCAGAAACTATTTGTTTTATTTATTTGTGCTTTAACTTTCTATGATAAGAGCACTGCCTTTGCAGGATTAAGCGATGTTACCCATCTATTTATGATTTAGGTAACCTGTTTTTCCCAGCTTTAATAAATAATGAAGTCCGGATGGTTTTGCAATTGGGTTCTCGCCCTCCTGGAGCCATGACATGAGCCGGAACAGAGCACTGATGCCAGTCAGAGGCAGAAGCTCATTCCTCCACCAAAGTAATTCTCAGCAGAACACAACAACCACATAATGCAGACTGCTGCTATAAATATAGCAGCAGCCTGGTAAGGAGTGGTATGGGAAATGTGGGCTGTGGTTCAGCATCTCCCACATACTGAGTGTCTCTTCAAAGGCTGCTGTCTCCTTTGAGATGCTGAGCACCCTCTGTTCCTGCCTACTTCAAGCTCTGCCTAAAAATCAAACTGGGACCCTTAAACAAAACAAAGAGTGGTGTGCAGATAACACCTCAGTAAACCAGACAGGAACAACTGACTAAGTACGCACACTTCCCATACAAGACACTCTGATTTGCTGCATGCAGTGAAGCTGAGGATGGATTTTGTTGTTAAGGAGCAATGATTGCACTCTTTATCTAATACACGTTCTGAGGGAGGCAATCCTCTTCTTCTGAGCAGGATGGTCATTGTGACTTACATACACAGATCGATAGAGAGGTGGGAAACATCCTCTGAGAACCTACATGTTCACAAAGACATTTTCTAAAGGTTTTTCAGTTCCACGCTTACATTTTCAGTGCTTATTGTCTACACAACCTTGTGGTCAATAAGCTTACACTGGTGATGGTCTAACAACCATCACGCTCCCTCAGGACCGTCACCTGTATGGCACTGCTGGAGCTCTTTAAACAATTTTGTTTGAATTTCAGCTGCAGGCACTGTTGATAAAAACCCTGAAACTTTCTTCTGAAACTTTGTCCCAGAGGTGTGTGAAGTCCTGCATGACCCTGTCACACTCATTCAGCATAAAGCCTCCCTCCTCTCTGCAGACTTCAGCAGCAAACGATTAGCAGAACAGAATACACCTCTGCCAACACAGCCCTGTTACCTCCTATTTCAGGCTTTCACAGTTTTCAGTGTGTTTATCTCAACTTTCATCAGGAATGGTGAAGCCCTTCTGGATGAAAGGAGGCACACAGAGAATTAAAGCAGATTTTAGCAGAGCAAAGAATTCAATCTGAGTCTTCTGAGATTTTTGCTCACACCACATCCAGTAAATACGCACCATAACCAAGCAGCACAGTACCTGAACACAGCCCACCTGGGCATTAAGTCTCTGCAGACTTAAGCTTCTGCTTCGAGAGAAGGGAATTTTTATTTCCCCGTGTTCATTTACACAGCCATTTTGTAGCTGATCTCAATTCACCTATATTGAAAACAGCACATGTTTGTGGGAGGGGGACTTAAGCACCAAGGACTTTAAAATGTTTAAACCATAGAAATTTACATGCTCTACATGGCAGAGTAATACTATATTTACCTCAAACATTAAAAACCTGAAGTGTTTCAGATACTTAAATACCTGCCTTAGAGCAAACACTATAAACACCTTGTAAAAGTAAAATTCCCAAGTGCTGGTACATAAACAAGCTGCAGGGTGAAAACAAAGAAAAGATAAAAAAAAAGAATCATTGCAGGATAACAGCAAGTAAATAAAACACAGCTGAAATTGCAGAGTAGAAATTCAAGGGCTTCTTTTAATGGGTTGTGTCTTTCTAGCCTGCTTACTTCAGTGGGCCATGAGCTATTCTTAATTACATCAGTATAAATCCAGAGAAACTCTATTGAAAGCCTGAGCTTACAAAACCACATTTGAGAGCCAGTATAACTGCTTTTCTCATCCATATCCTCCTTCTTCTGGTTACATATAGCATAGATATTGATAGATCAGGCTCAAGCTTTCAAAACCTTTGGGACCACATTACTCCAGAATGAATATAAAATTAAAGCAGCAGCATAAAGAATAAAAAGGCTATGTATTTATTACAGAAAATAGACCAAAGCAGTCATTGTCATCAAAGAAGGGGAAAAGCCAGACCCTTGTATTACCTCCCATCCCAACACCTCTGTGTGGCCATTGTTACCTCTGAACTGCTTCACCAGCATCAGCAGGGCATTGCAAGATTTTGCTCCAATAGATGGATGGGATAGTTAGAGAGATGAAGGCTGTATGTCCTGCCTTGGTCAGAAGGAGAAAAACCACTTTTCTGTGGGCTATGTGCTGGGGCAGGGGATGCCGTGATATGGGAAGTGGTCAGAGCCATTGTAGGCATACATAAATGCATCATGTCCCTGTGTAGGCTAAGAGTTTCTTATAATTGCCCTAAAGCCTTGATTCAACAGAACAGCCAAGAAGAGGGAAAAAATCACGTAGCCCTGTACTGTGCATATACACATCCTAAATAGTGGTTTGCAAACCATTAAGTTAGAGAAAAATACTTGTTGCAACGTAGATAGGAACACTACTACAGAAGGGTTTTCCTAGTGTTACAAGGCTCCTCTGTGTTATGCAATATGGCATAATTTACATGTAATTTCCTAACTTCTGGGAGTTCCTGAAGGAGAGAGGTTTCTGTTTGCAACTGTCAGTGTCTGTTTTCTGACAAACTGACCTGACCCAAAACATTTGCTTAGTATGTACTAAGTAAACCACCAGCTTTGGTGGTCCTACTGTGCATATAAAAAGTTATCTTTATTATTACAGTGGCAAGAAAAACAGTGAAGAGACTTTACAAGGAAGAAGAAACACATAAAGACTGGGTGCATCTGGACTTTGAATAATGTATGAAATGCACATTTTAAGGCTAGCTTGTAAGACGAATGCAATTGCCAAGAGAAACTGGAATTGCCTGATCACTCTGGCTCATTGATCTTCAAGGGGTTTAGTGCAAATACTCTGGTCCAAGGTGCTTTTCTCCATCAAACCTTCTCTGAGTCAATATTTAGATGAATTTCAAGCTACAGTGAGAATACCACAGGCTCCTCAGGCAGCTCTAAATCTTTCTACACAGCTTTCAGGGAGTGAAACAAGCAAAAGTGTGAAGCCACTTATTGGTCATGCAGCTAAGAACCAAACCCTAACCCTAACCCTAATGCTCTCCCCCTCCTCCAGGCTTCCAGACTCCTGCTCCTGACTCATTGGTAGCTTCCAGTTTCAGCTGATTTCACATGGAATGCAGAAATATTCTTGGACTGGGACATCTCACCCTTCTACCCTCCTTGAATCCTGAATGCTGGGCAAGGAGGAATTCAGATCCTTGGTTTCCAGGAGGGTTCTCCAGCTCAAGGCTATTGCATAGCAAGGGTGATGCTGTCTTTATCACCTGGGTACATTTCTGGGGGAAGGAGGGGTCCCTTCTTTCATGACCTCTCTGTGAGTACCTCTGGTGATCCTGGAGCAGACCAAGGCAGCTTGGAGTTGGGATTCCACAGCAGCTTTCCCCTCTTTACAGGTATGCTGTTGTGACTACTTTGCTGGGGTTTTAAACCAAATCCTCTCCCAAAGTTGATAAATGGATGCATCTCTACATCAGTGGTAAAAGGCTAAAAGAAAACGTGAGTATAGCAAAAGGCAAACAGTTAAAATTAAATGCTTGGGAGTCTTCCCTGCAGCTTTTGTTCCACTTTACATGGGGGGTATGATCTGTACTGTGAGCACTGGCAAACCTTTCAAATGTTGAGACTTTTCATAGTGCTGAAGCATCTGTGTCAGTGTTTTGGATTTGTGACTCTACAATTTGCTCACCACAATGCCCAGAGGGTACAACAGCAGCATTTTTCTGGCACAGGTACCAAAAGGCTGCCTAACTTACATTTGCTGATACAACTCCTGTGCTGTGAATTGCATGTTCACCAGTGTTGGTCATCCATTCTTATTCATCTTTTTGGCTTTCATAAGTGGTATTCTAAATGCTTAGATCCACATCTAAGTATGAAAAATAGTAATGAATGGAAAAAAAAATCTGTGGACTTTTATTTGTGGTGGCAAAAGAATGAAGGTTATAAATGTACTTCAGAATCAAGTATTTAACATGGAGAAACTTCATAATCAGCAAATGTTAAAAAGAATCTCTTCATCCTCTAATCTGTGATGCTCATTGAATACAAAGTACTAAATGATTACCTCAGTAATGGGCAATCAAGCCATGGTCAGGAACTAAAAACAAAACAGCAACGGACTTTGAACAGTTTACCATAAATATAAAAATCAGATCCCCATGGGTAACGAGGGATATGAATGGCATTGATGTACCAGAGGGTTTTACATCCCAGAAGACTTTGTTTCTAGTGAGAGAGTAAAGATAGTATAGTAAAGAGGGCACATGATGGACAATACTGCTTCATTCTCTTTCTCCACATCACCTGGATGAAAACAGTCATTAATTATCTTGTCCTTGCTATGACCAACTGGACCAGCTGGACACTGCACATCTGAGGTCACATCTGATCCCTTTCTGGCAGATACATGGGTTAATCTGTGTGCTCTGTGAACCTGTTATTGCATTCCTCTCAGATATCAGGAGAAGCATCTGTGAAAAGGTTTGTCTGCAAGTCCATCCTTCTGAGCTAAGAGCTGCCATCATGCTCCAGATGGTGATAGGATGTGACAGTTGAGAGGTGAAAGGTAGTGGGAGGGCAGCCCATGGCCAGTCTGCTGATGGGATAAAGAGAGACATTAGTGGTGTGTGTAGAAGACCAGCTCAGCAGACTCTAATTTCTAGGGGTTTCCTGGATGCTACATGTGCTTACATGGTGCCCTCACAGTATTTCTAATCATGCACATGGTTCTCTGAGTGGGGACAGGACCCAAGGTACTGCTCACTGCAATGCCAACTTCTGTATTCCTTGGGAGAAAGAGGTGGTGAGGTACAGAAGTGATGAGATTGCTTTATAAATTATTTCCTCTGTTCATCTGACACATTTTGAGCTTCAAAAGGGGCATAGGAACTACTCATGGGTTTAGACTGTAAATCTTTTGTAAAAAAATCCTAGAAAAGCAAAGGCAGACAATGGCAAAAACAAAACTTTCCTATCTTAATTTATATTTTAAAATACTTGAGCTTGTCAGTAGGATATAATTTGTGATCCCTGCTCAGAAGATGCTCAAAACTGTCACAAAACTGCCACAAAACTGCCAAACGACACCAACTTTTGCTTTATTTTGCCCTTGCTGCTCTATAGTTTTAGAATGGACCAATAATAAACTATATTTAATGTAAAGTATTAAAGTTTTTTCAAGGTTTAAACCCTGTACATGGACTTTCAGGTCTTCATGTTCAGGTTATAAATCAACTGTAAATTAAAACTCTGTCAAAACATAGGATAAAATGGCTCTTCTAGATGTGCTATTGTTATATATGGTATAATACACTGTGACTAGTTTCGGAATTGAATTTCCTGCAATGCTAACAAGTGTGTTTCCTATTTGGGAATGATGCCCATTAACAGAGATACTTTTATATAATAGCTCAGGCAAACAGCTGCCCACTACTGAGGTTTCTGTTGGTCGCAGTTTCATAGATCTACAGATTTTAAGTCATTGTAGCTAATTTCCTCTGTACTACTCATTTTAAAAGTCTTTTACAGAACAGCTTCCTGTAGTTGTGCATTACATTTAACCCTTCCCCCGAGACTGGCTAGAAGTGCAAAAGAAAATGTCAGGGAAACATCATAGTTTATCTGCTGCCAAGTGTTAAGACCCCAGTACAGTAGGAACACTAGATGTGTGATAAGTTGCCGTGTGTCTGCACATACATATTCAATAGACGTGTTCTCTCTAGCCACTTGTTGCTTATGCTTTTGCCAAAAATATCTGTGGCCAGATTTCCATTAAAAAATATCAAAGTTCCAAGAGAAAACTTTGAGGAAAATGACATTATTTGGAAATAACGACAGCAGATAACTACTGCTATTTCCTTTATGCATCAGAGGTTACATTTTGCAAGATTGATACTTAAATTCTACCTGAAAAATATGCCTATGCAGATACGTGCAAATAGAGGTAATTACCCAGCTGCAAATATTCTCTATTCAGAAGCCAAAATGCTGAGCAAAATGCAGGTGGCCAGATTTGGCTCAGGAATTGCATATGAAAATGGCAGTCCAGTGTATCGCTGTCTACCTGGGTTCTGTACTTCTTCCTTTGCTGTTTCTTGCCATGCTGTGATGTTCTTCCGAAGACAGGACATCCAGGACATCAAAATTAAACTCTTGGGAAGGAAAATGGTCTTTTTCTGTTTCCTCTCTATAAGGCTGAGTGCATAACCTCAGCTCATATTGGTGATACTCAGCCAGTGAGTACTTCCACCAGTATCAGTACAAAACCATGAAAGCTGCTCATAGCATGGACATGATAAACTGAATTACAGATGTAATTTGTTCATATTTTGGAGAAATTTACACAGATTACATGCATATGAATAGCTACCACTTGCATATAGATATCAAGGACCATGCACAGACATTTTCTCATGCAGATAGAGAGGCAAATTAAGCTCCCATCTTTGACATCTGCTCCTTAAATATAATAAAATTCTTATGGATTACAGGTGCATACAGCTTAGGGAGGACTGAGATGTCCAAGTCCTAGTTTTACAATAAACTATTTCTGTACTACTTGATATTTTGAGCTCAAACATTCATCAAATTTATCTCATTATCTTTCATGACATAAGAAAATGCAGTTAAATAGCTGTCATGGTCTGGAGAAAGCAAGGAGCAGCATCCCATATCACCCCATCCTTTCTCACTCTCCTATTTTGTGCTGCAGCAGGGCACTGTTTAGAATAAAATAAAATAGGGCAAGGGAAGATTTTGGGTGAAGGTTTTGGTGTTTGACTTCTCCCCCCCCCCAATAGGAAAATGTCCAAAACCAAAAAGGTTTCATTTCTCTCTGCTAGATTTTGGCTGGCTGCTGAGGTGCTGTTATGCCCAGTTTGGCAGCATGGGAGCAGCTCTGTATTTGTTCCAGGTATCCTGGCCCATTCACCAGCCCAGAGGCCTCATCTCCAGAAGGGTACCTGTAGCCCAGGCCTAAAGGAGCCTGAAATTTCATACCAAACCCAAATCATGGGTGCCTTGATTCAGTTCAGGGTTGTCAGACCTGCCAGACCAGGTTGCTTCCCACAGCTGGTCACCTGGCTATTCCCAGTTGTGGTGGATTATCAAGATAACACAGTTTGATTTACCAGGATTTTCTTTCTGATAGGAATTCTCATGCGTTCATTGGTTTTATCCCGATTTTAAACAAAACATTTTTGAACTGCCAGAATAGCCAAAGGAAGGGCTTTTCCAATGGCTTTGCACCATTTCTGACTTTGATTTTTAAAATAACTTGTTCATGTCTCTTCACATTTATCCCAGTCAGTCTTTTGTCTTGTTGTATTCTCATTGTCTCCTTTTCCCCATTGTATCCTGTGTCTGATTACCATTTAAATTCAGCTCAAAATTCTACTGCACACAAAGACTTTTCTTGCCCTCTACACTGCTCTCATCTCCCTCCACCCGAGCTTTTCTTTTGTTTCTTCAGCTGCAAAATAGGAACCTCAGAAATCAGCCTGAAGCTGAACTACATTTCCTTTGGATGTTTCTCCTTTTCTGATCTGGGCGCTCTTGGATCCCATAATTCCCTCTCGCTCCCAGTGTCAGATCTCCAAACTTTCTTATAAGTGTTTATTTCTTATGGTGGGAAAGAGAAGAAAGTCAAGCAAAGGAACATGCTCTCAAATAGGTCATTCCTTTAGCAGAAACTGATCTCAAGAATAAAAATAAATCACATAGCTCCGACAGTTACTCATTTTAAAGGGACTGATGGGAGACAAGCATAAAAACAAAACCCCAAAAGCAGATTTGAACAACAGGGAGAACAGCATAGATCTAAAAACCTAACAAAGCCTCAGCCAAAACAATTTTAAAGAGGAGATAGTTCCAGCAGGAGGTAGTAAATGCTGGACTCAGCCTGATTAGAAGGAACAAATAGAGGCACAGTCATCATTGTGAGAAGGAAACTTCCTGAGTCAGCATACACAGACCAGCCAGGGGTGAGACCATGAAAAAGAAGTACAAGACTCTCAGTAACCTTGTATATGCCATGTGCTTAATATGAGCATTCTTGCTTCAAAAAGAAATTCTGCAAAAATAGACAGAATCCAGGGAAATTCCTTTTATTTTCCAACAGAAAAGGAAAAAGATTAACATAGGTGGAACTTTAATAAGAGGAGGCATTCAAGATTTACTCATTTTTATAACAGGGAAATAAAAACAAGAGGAGGTTTTCTTATTGAATGAAAGAGACTACAGTGTAGCCAAGCCAAATGATCCTATTCATCATTTCCCATAACAAGATGATACTGAAAATAATGAAAAATAATAGGACCCTTTGTATAATGCGTAATTAATTTATGTAACATATTCTAACTGGATTTAAGGGGAAATGCATGTGGGTATGATCCAGCACCATTGCCAGGAGCTACATTCATACATTGGTTTCAGTCTTACAAAAAGAACATTCTTGTAAGTTTTCAGGCCTTTTTTTTTCTTTCTTTGTTTGCAAACAAGATCTGGATGACCATTTAGATGTTAATGAATTGCAAAATAAAACAATTAATTAGCTCAGAGAGGTTACTAAAGTACAACCCCTTCCAGTGCATGCTCAATAGGCTAACAAACCCAGAGTTTATAAAACAGGCACATCTCCCAGAACTGAAACAATGTACATTGAGGCTGGAAGAAAGATTTCCATTGACTTAATGGATATTGGATCAGGCCTTCAGGAGGAAACATAATGATCACTTTTAATGCCAAGCACCAATTGTCAAACAAGTACCAAGTGCGGGAGAGCACTCCAGTCAGGTAAGCCTGCCAAATTCAATGTGCCTCAGTGCTCCCACTTCTCTGGAATCCCAAAGTGCTTACCAGAGCTGTACTTTTTCACTGCATTTAAGTCCATCAGAAGCTGTAAAATCCTAAGAAAAACTGATAGTATTTAACTGTAAAAAGAAATAGAAGACAAATGAGTAGTTTTGCAGGGAGCTTTTTAGACTTGAGGGCATCCAGTAATGGCTCCATACAGAATAAAACTACTTTTCCTTTTGGACTTCCCAGCTGTATGCTCAGAACATCCATAATTTCTGACTTAAATCCACGTAAAACAGAATTGATTGAAGTGAGCATCAGTTTACACTGATGATATAAGCAGAAAGGCAGTTTATTCCTAATTGGATGGGAGCAATACAGAATGGTGAATCCAACAATAGTTCTGTCTCAAGGCTGATAGAGTTGATCTGCATGGCTAAGATGTGTCTCTAGATGAACAGCTAAAAATCAGACACATTTATATGTCTCTCTAGTGTGTTGTGATTTCTTCTGGACTTTTGCTGTGGTTTAGTTAATATTTTTGGTAGCATATAACATTTTATATGTATATAGGTATATGTGATATTTAAACAAATAATGAAAAGTCATTCAAAATAAAAATCACCCTAAAAAGAATCTATAAAGAGTATAACCTATGTATATAATCAGATAAACAACATATCTAAAACTGTAGGAATCTCATCTGCAGCTAAAACACCACCTAAAGATGTAATTCTCTATTCTTTTTAAAGTCAGCTTCAGCTAGCCCTTAAAGTTTCTATAAAGCACAGTTCACAATTCAGGGTTTTGCCGAGATGTTAAATTATACTTTCAAAATATTTAAGATTCATTTCCTACTAAGTGCCAAACTATATTTCAGGAAAAGAGATGTAAATTCATAGTGAGAATTTAAGTAATGTATTCTGTGAGAGAACAGCAGAGTGCCACATTTCTTTTATAGTGACACATTAACCTCCTCGTATTAGTATGTTGAAAGGAAAAAAAATCCCCTCACTCAGGAAAACCAAAAGGCTTTATTTTTCTCCATTACTGTTTGTTTGCATTCTTAAGATTCCTTCAAAGAAAAAAGCCTGCTGCGTCCATGGGAAGGGGACTAGACCATTTCCATGCTAGCCTTGTTGGGCAAATGGCAAAACAAACTGCAAGGTCTGGCAATAAACAGCTCAAACCAATACATGACCACTGTGACTGGAGAAAAGCAAGTAAAATATCAACAGTAGGTGTTTTTATTTAATCCAGGATGGGAAGTCATTGGTTGTTCAGTCATATTTGCCACTCAGTGATTTCGGATGCCACCAGGGAGAAAGAATTACTAAGCTTAGAAAATATGTGTATTTGTCACAGCATACCAAAAAGGTTCCCCATTACTATTACAGCCTCTGCATGAAGTTCAGAGTTAATCATGGGGGGAAAGAAAAAACTTTTGGTGAGTGGAAAACAGAAAATGTATATAAGATTTACTAAAAACATCTCATACCAAACAATGCCGATATTTTGTTTGAAAAACAAAGCTCCAAAAGCAATAGTTTAAAAAGGAGAGAAAATGCAACTGATGTTTTTTACCTTAGTGCCTGTAAAGCAGCCAGTGTAAGGTGCTCTGGATGCTGGAGAAAGTATGGAGTTTTGAAGTGGCGCTGATTGAAGGTAGTCATGAGAGCAGATGGGAGACTAAAAATAATGCCTGACATGGGTCCTGCAGGACTTTCCCATGAATGATACAGACACAAGGAAGAGACGTCTGGGTTTTATTCCCTAAAGACCAATGTTGGGAAGCTCTGCCTGTACAGAATATAGGGAGAGGGCTGGAGGACACAGGGCTGGAGGAGACTGAAAGAAATTCAGCCTTCTGCAAAGGCACATAAATGGAAGTTAACAAGAACTTCAGCTAATATCCAGAAGCTGCTGTGTTAAGTGTTTCATCCAAAGGCTTTCCTGATGTAAGATGAGAGCTTGGTAACAACAGCATGCACAGGGTGCCTGTAGCAGTTCCTCTGCACCACCTTCTTCCTCTCACCCCATAGACTTTACTCACATGGGCCCTGAAACAGATTTTCTTCATGATCAAAGCAGTTTCCTCTTACCTTTATACCTGCTGCATCCCTCTTTACATGACAGAGGTGAGTGAAGCATAAGGCTACATGTCCTTGCAATCAGCTAAGGCTCTTCACTTTGCAGGTCACTGAAGTGATCATGATGTTCATTCCTATTTCCTGCCCTTTGGCTGTTTTCCCTTTTGTAAGCAACGAGTCCCTTGTAAATAAGTTTAAAGAAGGGGTAAATATTCTGCAAATGTCTGAGAAAGAATTGTCCTTCAGCAGGAAAAGGAGGTTATTCCCCTTCAGATCATTTGGATCCAGGCATGGTTTCTGAATTCAGGCTGTCAAACCACAGCAACATGAAATGCACTCAGACAAGACAGCAGTCTTGGCAAAACTTAATCCAGTTCCCTCCCCAGAGGAAGGCAAACATGTATTTTCCAAAGAGGATAAAATTTAAAGTGGAAACCCATCATCAGCTTTGGAGCGAATCTCAGGTGACCCCATTCATTATTCAATTGAAATATTGTTCTATACACTTGGATTGCTATAACCTGAAGTTCCATGTAGTCTGTCTGTGTTTGAGACCTGGTAGCAAATCTACCGACTGTTTTGCCTGCTCTCCAGTCTTCACAACAGGTCTCAGTCAAAGTAGGGAACTCTGAATGACAGTCAAGTCAAGCAGATAAGAACTATTGAAAAAATATAAATGGTCATGTAATAAAAGTAATCATCAGTAACATCGCTGTTCTTTAAAAGTCAGCATAAAGAGCCCAGACACAATAAGCAGGTATTGCTTTTGCTCTTTCTCTGCTTCAGTTATTTCCACACTTTTGCTTGTTGCATCTCATGGACATTTGCCATCCTCACCTATCGAAGGGAATGATGTGCAAACTGAACAGCTTCAGACTCAGGAATGTTTCAGAAATAAAACAAATGCTTTTAGCTGTTTATCATAAAAAAGACTACAGGCTAAATCAGACCTGCTTAGCATGATGGTTGTGACCGTACAAAGCCAAATCTAGGTGGCTGGGGCGTTCTTGAGTTCTCAGCATTTTCACTCCTGATAAGGAAGCTTTCCTCTTCACATCCCTTTCAATGAGGTTTTAAGAAAATTATTACATATATATATATACATATATATATGTATTTAATATATATACATATATATATATTTAATTACTATTTTCTCTTCTGGTATCTTCCATCTGCCATGAAGGTTTATCTGCTTAAGCTTTTCCAGAGCTGCTGCTCAATAAGCACCAGGATTCATGGGACACTGGAGCTCTACCAATTGAGAAATGGGAGCACTGGTGTTCCCTGAAGTTCCCTTCCCATTGCACTGGCTTTGGGTCATAGCTGCACACCAGTGATTTTCTGGCAGTGCCTTTGATTGTGTCTGTCATCTCATGAGCCCTAAGAATCATCCCATTTTCACAGCTTCTGAAAGCTTTTATAATTAGTTCTCCACCTTCCATAACATCTCCTTGTCCCTTAGTTAAATAGGCTAAGTGTAAGTGCCAAGAACCCAGCTGTGTGAATAAAGCAGGACTGAGACTGAACGGAGAAAATCCTGGGAGCTATTGATCCAGTTGATTTCCCAACATATTTCACCATGCAGCCCAGCCTTTTAACAACACCCAGGAACACAAGACCTGACTCTGATGGTCACGGAAATTTAGCACTTAAATTTTGAAAGACTTTATTTAAATGAATTTTCCTTGGTGTTTTCTTTATGAGTTATAAAAGCCTCTCTCTTGCTTCAGTAGTTATAATGCATATATTCTCTTGAACCTACAAACTCATTTTTCCTTGTTTAGATGCCAAACAAATTTATCTCCAGCTTTCATCTACTTCAAAAAAGGATTTTTTTTGCAACTGTTATGTCTGCTGTATATACCAGGACTGTAAAGGTTTATCAAGTGTTAACAGTGTTCATTTCTAGGTTTTGCAATTGTTTTCAGATATATTTGATGTGTTTTTCATATGTGCAGATATATTTCATTAAGAGAATGTTATGGTTTTTATAATCTTTGAGTGCTAGTTTTAAGATAGATGTATGTGACTATCTTGTCACATTTAATTATCTCCTCCATCAAATTCAGTAAGTGGCCTATTAAGACTGAAATGACTGGTTCAAATACTCATTAGAAAAGGGAGATTCCATGGTACAAGAAAGAGGAAACTGATTTTTTTATTTCTGATTCTACAAGAAAGAAAGAAGAAATCACAAAGCTTAAAGGATGTTAAATCTATGAGATAAAACAATCCATAATATTTGCTGATTGTTACTGGCTATATGCTATGAGTTATAAATGTGATCACTGGTTCAAATCCAGCTATGTAAACAGAGAGTGAAAGTTATCATAATAAAATAGCTAATTGGTGGCCCATATAAACGGGTTGTTTTCAGTTTAGTTTTCCATTGATAGTTCACAAGAATCCACTTGGGCTCACTACGCAAACCAGGCGTGATTTTACACTTACTGGAAATGTCTGAACACTATAACAAAGCACCAAAGTAATTTTTCCTTTTGCAGTATAGTCAAGGGCAACATTACATCCCTATCTGGACTTGACCTTGAGCTGCTGAGAAAGCTAGCTGGATTTCTGTCCACTAAGAAGTTATTCTATGATCGATATCTTTGCATCATGAGCGTAGCTCACTCGTGCCACATAGGCACAGGGTCACTGGTCATGTTGCCATTGATCCTGACATCCTTCGGTTCACAGATGCTGAACTTTCCTGTCCAGGCTTAGCTGCCCAGCAGTGGCTGTCCCTGAAGTCCATGTTGGTGGCTTATGGACCTCCCACCTCCTTTCATTCATCTCTCCTTGCCATATCTTCTCTGTGTGTAAGGATACATAGTGTATCATAGTGATACATAAGGATACATAATGATACATAGTGTAAGGATACAGCATAGTATAGCTCAGTATGGGGTCGTTTTTCTTTCTTGCACTTGCTTTGCCTCACCTCAGAATCTGTCCATATAACATGAAAACAAAATAGATAATGTCCTTGCTCATTTTGTAGAGGCCATAACTGAAGTTATTAGCGTTTGCCACTTCATGTAATCTCATTTCAGGCCACAGTTTCTCATGACCCCAAAGAAGAACGATGGCTTTATCGCTTAATTATTTTTATAATTGGATACTTTTCCAATTATGATAAGTTGCCCTGTTGTTTTCCTATACTACGCTACCTCTTCTGTTTTAATTCCCTCTGGTAAATTTCTGGGTATATACAGGGTTCCCCTAAAGTGTTCTCTTGCTGCTGAAAAATTGGATTCACTTGAAGGACATACCAGGGACCAGTGGGCTGTGGAGATGGCTTGAGAATTTATTGAAGTGATGTGCCTCCCTCCTACCTCTTTTTTTACTTTTCAGACCTCTGAAATTATAGATGTAAAACTTCCATTTCTGTTTGTCTAGTACCCCAAAACCCCAAATATTCCTTTCTTGCGGGAATGGGCTTTTGCAATACACAGTGACATCTTCCCATCATTTATCTCCATGTTATGAGCTGCCAGAAAAATACAGCTAAAGTTTGCTTTTTTCACCCATATCCTTCTTTTATACTCTAATTTCATTCTCTTCCTCCTAATCTCCAAGGCCCAGTTATCTCCATCTGCCCTTCTGTTCAGTCTCTTAGATTATACTGCAGGTATTTCCGCAGGCAAATAAACTCACTTCACAATTTAAGCATCTAGGTAAAGTGGATCAAGCAGCAGTTCAGCTGCTGTGACTAGTGAATACTATTTCTCACCATCATCAACACTAAAGTGCGTTTTCAAGTACTAGATTTGCTGCTGTGCTTTGGAGTATTGGATTTATAACTTTAGAAAATCAGGATCTGAGGATGTACATATATTATCTACAAAGAGCACAGCTATCTGTAGTAATAAGGAGATTTTTCTACAGATGGCTTGTAGTGTGACACTAATAAAACTTTCATATAACAAAGCTATGCAAGGCTTTAAAGCCAGATTTCAATACAAGTCCTAATTTATATTTCACATTTAAATAAATGGCCAGATTTTCAGAAGTGTTAACAAAAAAGTTTGCATCTTTTGGGCTCATGAACTAGATTCAGAAGCGAGAATATAAAAGATATGCACATTGCCTGGAATGGAGAGCTTGCTTGCAGGAATAGCCCCAGAGTGGCTGCTACAGGCAATAACAACCCAGATCCTTCCCATTTCCCTTTGCTGGTCCTTTGTATACAAACACCACAGTGCTTGGTTGGTACACAAAAGAAAGCAGGGGGAAAGGTTTTAAGAAATCTGTTCCACTGTCTGTCCCCCCAGTAATTTTTGCCAAAAAAAAAAACAACTATGCAAGCTGTCTGACATCTTTATTTTTCCTAAATACAATTTTGTTTAAAAGAAATTAGACATAATGGTTTATAGAAAACCTACCTGCTGCTTACCCTGATAAAACAATACCTATGTGCTTGCAGGTGTTACACAATCTGCTTGGAAAATCCGTAAAACAAGCATCATACTCTAATAAGAGAGGGAGAAGCTGCTATGTTCTTTTTTTTTCTTTATTGTTTGATCATTTGATTGTTTTGCAAGCCTTACACCATATGTTGCTAATTGACATACAAAGGATGTGTGCTCTGTTGTCCTCATTAATTTGTAGAAACTAAATATTTTGTCTTCCACTTAAACTCACTAAGATCCAGACTGAAAAAAGAAAATCTATAATTAGGCTCATACTGTTTGTGAAGTGCAGCAAGGGTGTCCTGGCTCTGTCAGCTGGAGAGGAGGAGGAGAAGGAAGAGGAGAATGAAACCACATGAATGAAATCTGCAGGCAAAAGAGATACTGGCATGAGCAAATTACATTTTGCAGTGTCCTTCAGACAAGTGTGTGAGGAAAAGGGAAAATCAAATACACGGTTAATATACTTTTCCTGTAATGAATTTGTTGCTAAAAACAAATCAGCCCAGCTCATAGGAATGCAAAAGAATGGAGCTCTCAGGACTGCTGGGACCTGCAGTCTGTGATGACTCCTTGCCTTTAGGCACTGCTTTTGTACTAGGAGGACCTCACACAGCCTCACTCAACCAGCGCAGCCTTTGCTTCTTGGATGCGTCAATTCTGGTAACTGTCAAAGATGGTGCTGACAGGTCCTGATGTATCATGGAGCACAGGCCCTAAAACAGGAACAGTCCCATCTTCTGAGTCCCTTAGATTAATTAGAGTGAGATTGAACAGACGTGGTTCCTTCTCTACTGTGGCTGACTATGCATAATGCTCATTGTAGTGGGGAGGTTGGCAATCACAGCAATGTGATAGAGCCTCAAGCAGCTGCTCGTTTTCTTCCCTTAAATCAAAATGATTTAATAGCTAATTTAAAAGACCACAACTCTGGACAGTCAAACTCTTACCCAAGCTCCACTTTTGCCCTCGCCACCATGACTTTATGGCACACATCTCTGGGAAGCCTGAATTCATCCTCCATAAGAAATTCAATATCACTGTTATGTTACAAAGCCCCATTAACATGAGTAAAATGCTCTCGTGAAAGGCATCATAAAATGACAGAATTTTATCTTTTCCCTTTCTTGCAGTGATTACTTTTCTATTCTTGTCATTCAGTGGAATGAACTTCAAATTTATTTAGAACCTGAAAATTCAGATTTACTATGCAGAAAACTGCAGAGTTGGTAGCTTACTTTTCTTGTAGATGAGCTCCAATGGCTGCATGAAGGCACTCCACCATCTTCTCCAACAAAAATTCCGGGTAGTGTCCAATGTTTTTGCAAATTATTATCATTTATTTTATGTCTTAAAAGCAGGAAGTAATCAGAGGTCTAAAAAAAAAAAAGAAAAATTGACAACCTATCTCACTGACTATATATCCACAAGAAGAACTGAACACAGCAAAGCAATAGCAGAAATTGATCAATCTTATGTGCTGTGGCACCCACAGATATATCCTCCCAAAGATGAATTTTCTGTCACAAGTCCAAACCGCTAAAGCATGTGGAATAGCAGTAGCAGATACCTCTGATTATAAGAAGCAGGAGTTTCTGATAGTTATCTAAATATCTCATAAAGAATGATTATTTTCTGTCTCTAGGCTTGCCTTCCAGGTAGAAATGGAACATGGCCTCTAAACTTTATTAAGGAACAGATGGGTCTCTACTCAGATCAGCTTTCCTTCCAATAGCAACAATGCTCTTCATCACTGGAACATTGAACACTTGCCTGAAACTCATGAATTACTAACCAGTGCTCTCTCAGGAAAGGGCACTGTCAGTATATTTCCAAGAAATAAACAATAAGCACCAAACAATGGCCCTGAAAAGACACCCAACCAAATATTTTGACAGCAGCATGAAACTGCAGTTAGAAAGCTTACTTATTTCTCTATAGGAAAGCCAAATCAGCTCAAGTTTGTGGCAGCTAAAGGACACAGACTTAGTCAGCAGCAATAACATACAAATGAGAGCAGCAGCAACTGTTGTTGCTGGCACTTTTGCAGAAGTTTCAGCTGTGGCTCTGCAGCATGACTGGCACGTCTCTCAGATGTGCTTGCCCTGGCAGAGAAGGCAAAGGCTGGTTTTGCTTTGCATTGCCTGCAGATGGTTACATGTGGCCTGCTGAAGGAGGAAATCGTGTGGGCAGGTATCATAGACCCGGGTTGTTGTGCTGATGCAGCATAGCTTAAAGCATTGCTGAGACTACTGTAAGCTGTGTTGCATCATCATTAACCAACACTAAAATTAGAGAAAAGGTGCAGGTTCTCTGAGTTGTCCTAGATGCTGGCTATCCAAAAAAATTAATCATTTGGCTTAAAAAATGACTAAAGTCTTTGCAGATATCATGGTTTAAACCCAACCACACAGTCTCTCACCTCCCCCTTTCTTTCTCCCCTGCCTCCCTGCCACCAATAAGAATAATGATAAGGGAAATAAGGGAAGAGAATACAATACCACCAGCCTAAATGAGCCCTACCCAGAGAGAGTGTGTGATTCCGAGTAACTCCCAGTTAGTTCCCTGGGCATGACGTGCTGTGGTATGGAATACCTCTTTGGCTAGCCTGGGTCAGGTGTCCTGTCTCTGCTTCCTCCCAGCCTCCCCTCCTCCCTGGCAGAGCATGAGACTCACAAAGTTGTTGGTCAAAGTAAACATTACTGAACAATGACTAAAAACATCAGTGTTAGCAGCTCTGTTCCCAGGCTGAAAGTCAAAACACAGTGCTGCACCAGCTACTAAGAAGGAGAAAAATAACTGCTACTGCTGAACCCAGGACAGCAGAGAAATATGGCAAATTATGTCCTTTGTGACAGACGTCTTTATTCCTTCTTCATAGAGGACTATGCAGAAGCATACTTATCTCCTGTTCCAAAGCTTTTGGAGTTTGATGGAGACACTCCAACTGGAATAACTAGGTGTCACTTAGTGAGGAGCACCTTTTCCTCATTTTATGATCTGTCCATTAGCCCATTCTAAAACTGTAAATTGCTGAATCAGGTTTTTGTCAATTCACATAATGGCTGTGATCCCTCTGTCATTAGACATATCAAGTCAGTTCTCAGACACTTCTCTCAGGTGATTTAAAAACAGAATTTGATCTGTTGAAACAGTGTGCTGCATCCCTGGATGTTGTTCCCACCTGCATTCTAACATTGAGGTTTTGTTTCATGACAGCTTCTCTAACTTTCTTTCCCATTCTCTATATAAGCATAAGTTTACTTTCTTTGGAGTAGAATACAGTAGAACATTTCAAATTTACTGTTTGTTTTCTGGTCAGAAAAGAAGCTTGCTTCTCAGTACTAGCAGTGCACCCTGGTTTTGTTGAAAAGGAAACTACTCCATGGGTCTTTAGGTGGGCAGCTTTTGGTCTCTCAGGATGTCTATTAATTTCAAAGCTGTGCATTTAAATATATATACATAATTCCTCCCTCCACCCCCCCCCCCTTATAAACACCTCTGAAATCAAAGGGTTACATTATCCCCATGCTTTGACAGTCAATTTTGAAATGAATGGGACAATTGATTTAAAGTTCAAATCGAAAGCAAAGTCTTGAAACCATTCAAAAGCCTGGCAATATTTCAGCCCAAGCCATGATGTTTTAAGGGCCTCATTCATCCCATGAACATTTTGTGCTGGACAAACCATTATGATTTTTGCTGTTCGTTTCCTCTCATAAAAACATCAGGAGTCCCTTCTTCTATCCCTCTTTAAGAAAAAAAAAAATCCAATTCTTCCAGTTAAGTCATTCTTTGGCACTGGGAACACATGAAGTAATTTCTCACTGCCATCTCAGAAACCATAAAGTTTGACTAGGTCAAGCCCTTAATCCTTCTTCAGCATCACTGATCACATTACCACCATTATAGCAGCACTATATATAGGAAGAGGACAGGAAAGATGGTGCTAACATAGTCTTTCTCTCCTGACAAGTGGCCATTGACAACTTTGCTTTCAGCTCTTAGAGCTGAATGCAACAATGCACCTTTTTGTCCCTACACGGTTAAGAAATGCCTGAGAATAAGAGTTTGGGAGAAAAAATACAATTTTGAAGTCCTGAGAGAAAATATTCACTGAAGGATTGTGCCAGGTAAATAAATGAGCTGCAGTCTGCAGCACAGATAATTAATGCTGAAAAGTTGCAGAAAATTAACATTTTGACTTTTAAGGTACCTTTCAGATCAAGTAATTTCTGTAGCTCCTTCTCCAGTAACTCGGATCCCACCAGCTGAGACTGACAGTCAGTGTTTTACACACCACAGATTTTAAATATCAAAATGACAGTTTCTCACATGTTGTTGTCCATCAGTAGGAGCCATGATTGCTGTTTGGAGAAGATGTGATTGCCAACCTGTGGCTGGCGTGATTGCTCTTTGCAATCTGCTGTTCCTGAATGCTTTTTCTGTGGAAGTGTGGGGGAGGTAAGTGGCTGGGCTGGATTGCACTTCCCTTGTTAATGTTTCTGTCCTGGTGTCTCGCTGTAATGCTTGTGCAATTATACTCTGTGTGCATTCTGATCTATTGGTTTCTTTTAAATATTTGTATATCCATTTCATAAGCATTGGTTAGTCTGATTGATAGGTGTTAAATTTCTCTAAGTTTTCTATAGGCAAACAGAGAGAACAGAGGCACTCTATTAATATTCCCATTGAGATAAGGGAGAATATTAATATCCCTATTGAGGTAAGGATTACCATGTATGACTAAAGCCCAGGAATATTTTTCCTGGGATGTTTAGATTTTGGAGAAACAGAAAGAAAAAAATCTTTTCATACTTGGTGAGAACAGTGGTAGTGAAAGAGATTTCATACAGCAGCTTTGATTTAAGACAGCTGCAAGAAACTTCATTGGTTCCACCGTGTGCAGAGAGATATGTTTCCAGACATTGTCTTGTATACTGAGTATATATGCAAAGTTTTTTCCACCCTCCAACATAACTATATACCTACAGTGAAAAGCACAGCTATAATTGCTGGAAGAACACAGGAGTTATTGGCTTTTTAATCTGCCTAGTCCAGAGGAAAATGATCCTAGAGAAAATTCTTCTAAGCCTTATTAGTGGCAGTTGACTTATGACCTATACACAGTAATTTTTACTTGATATGAACAAAATCAATAGCATTTTTCTGTAATGTAACTATCCACTGTCACATTATTTGCATATCTAATCTGGTTTCAGATTGAATTTGGTTTTACTCCTCCCTGATATTTCACTGTGACTAGTGTTGCTATGGATCACAATGTGCTTTCTTTTATTTTTTATCATTTGTGGCTTTCAGATCAACTGATTGCAATTTAATAAAGTGAGAGGGCAAGTATTAGTAATAGATGCATTTTTCCTCATCCCACTAAATTGTCTCCCTCTGTCCCTTCTATGGGTTTCTCTTGCCTTCAGATTGAAAAGTCTATTCTTTTTCTGTCTCCCTTTAAATGGAAGCTGCTCCAAGCTGCTAATCACTTTTATTGCCTATATCTGCACATTGTGTCTGCTCTAAGAGAGGGTGGTCAAGTTCATAAAATTTTGCAGAGGAGAGCAGGAAAAGATGTTGTTGAACTGATGTTAATGAAGAATCTCATAGGCCAGTGGTTCTAATTCAAGCTACAGTGTCACAGCTGAAACAATGTCAGGACCCGTTTCACAACCTATTACAAAAGAAAAACCTCACAACAGCAGAAGCTCATAACCCTTTGTATGTTTCCCTGAGACACATGCTTACAGACGGGTTCTGCAGGATATTGGATGTTCCTATCTCACTGAGCAGAAATAATCTGGTGTTTTGCAGGGAGGGTTGGGCTTCTTGAGAGTTTGAGCCCCTCTCTGCTGCTGTAAAAACAATTTGAAGAGAAGGTCCAAGGCCTTGGGTAAATGCCAGGTAAATAGAATAGAAAAAGCAGAAAGAAATACAGAACTTATTGCTTCCAAGAAGTGGATTTGAGCTCATGCCAGGAAAAGAATGTCTATAGACATGTATAGAAAGGAATGTGTGCAATGTTTTATTGCAATTTAGAGCAATCATTTACAAGGTGTTTTGTTTTACCACTGAAAAACTATAGATAGGCAAATAGCAAAGACCTTCATCTTTCAAGAGAATGAAAAAGATTCTTAATTACATTGAACTTAGGACACCTTTTGTCCATTTTGTGGAGGATCACTTGTCCAAGAAGCTGACAGGCAGGGCTGCAGTGCCACTAGCTGCTTTTCTGTGCACATTCATGTATTGATTAATGTCCAACTTGATTTTAGAGGGCATAGGCAATGTCCTGTAACACACACTTGTACTAAGTAACTGTTGATTCATGTTGGACATATGATCAAAACCATTCAGAAGCTTCAAAGCATTTTCCTTTACATTTGTAAGCTTTTTTCCCCCTCGTTTTGTCCTTGGGGAAAAAAAGAAAAAGGCAACAAAGGCTTGCAAATGCAATCACACTAGCCGCAGATGATGAATATTTAAACTTCAATAGGTTGCAGCTTTTTTGTGCTTTATGTTGACGTATATTTGTTGCCATGGGTATATGTGGGCAATGTGTAGGTGGCTTTTTTACTGCTTTGCAGCTCATCAGAAAGTCTATCTGTTTTCAGCCAACAATGATTATTGTGGTTGTCCATGTGATATTTACTCTTATGTCTCACTTTGTACACTAATTAAACCTATGTAAGAGTGAATAGGTCGACATTGTAAAAGTTAATGGCCCACTACTTCAGAACTCGACATTTTTAGGGTCATATTTATAGCATTAATTTTGAATGTCAGGCTGTTTGAACTCTGCTGAGTGCACTACTCAGGAATATGTCAAAGCAGCATCTTAACCTTGAATTTAGTACTTGAATATTTCCCTTTTGTCTACAGAGAAAATCAACCATATAAAGCAGGGTAAGTTAGGACAGAGTTAGTTCTAACTACCTATGATGCTGATGTTCTGAATTGAAATCAGTAACTGTACAATGCTAATGCTGTAATTAAATTTCATTAGATTTAAAACTCAACCTTTTCATGGTGAGTTAAAGAACACCCCTATATTGTTTTACTGATAATTGCAGTAAATTCCTTGAGAAACTAAGGTTTGAAGGCCAGGATTCTCAGAAGGATATCTAAAAGCTAAAAGGGACTCTGGCAGGATTCAAATGTTTGGGTTCAAGACTGCAGCTCCCCTTCTTACCTCTCTCCTTAGGGACATTGGTATAGGTGTGTAGGAGAGGCCAGAGAAGTGTGAGTGTGACCTGGAGTTACTCTGTCTCTCCAAGGCCCCTCCTCAGAAAGAGTTTTGTGTGGCTGGGCTTATGGCAGAGCCTCTTGAGGACTTGAAGTGCAGCTCAGGACCCCACCAGCACCTCTAAGATGATAGGAAATACTGTTGCATTAGTACAGAGTTGCACACAGGCTAATCTGCTGTTATTACTGGCAGCCTCTGACCTAACACACAGCTGCGTGGATTCCTGAGGGTTTTCAAAATCCAGGTTTTGTATTAGTCTTGCAATGTTTATATCCTTTTGTCTCTTTTGTGCTTAGTTAACTGATACTTAGACCCTCTCTGAAGAAGCTTTCTGTTGACACCAATTGTCTCAGTGGCTCTTAGCCTGTCTCTCACCTTTGTGCTTATTGGAAAACTACTGAGACAAAGGTAGCAAGGCAATTTGGACATCATCTAACAGGCTCTGGTTTCCATCAGCTCTTCTGGACAGAGCCGGTGTAACCCAAGTGGCAAGCAGAGGTGAAGAGCCCGTACTAATCCAATTATTATGACTATCTGTACTGCCCTCAAAGGTTTGAGGTAACTTGCAGATCAGAAAGAAAGATGAGCTTGTTAATCAGCTAGGTCCAAAAGGCTTCTGAGGCCAAGAGAAATCTTTTCATTGAATTCAGTGAGCTGTACATCAGGGCCATGAGGGGAGCTTTGACAACTGGGCATACAGAAACTTTAGAGACTCCTCCCCAACTTTTAAATAGCGGTGGAAGGGAGAAACTGAACACAAAATCACCTCATCAATATAGCAGTTACTGTATTTACACCTGAAGAAAACAGGTATATATTCTATAGTTATCCTGGATTCATAAGCTAAGTCCATGGCTCTTTCCCTTTCACTAATACATTGCTGTACTTTGTAGGTGAATTCTCAGAAAGAAAATATTGTACTTGCAATTAATCAATCACACTGTGTTGTAATTAAATGACTATATCAAAGAGGAAGAGATTAAACTTGTATCCCTTAAAACAACTATTCAGTGATATAATTACAGCATGCCCTATGAGCAAATTAGCTTCTTCCTGTGTGAGATCTGACAAACTAATAAACAGCTTGCTGTGTAAATTGAGACCAGGTATATTTTCAGACTCTTAATCACTGAAGCTTACAAAAGAGTGAAATAGCCAATCATTTTTTTTTCTCCTTTCTGACTGAAGCACTCATGCAATGTTAGTCTTATTTTTCCACATATCTTTGGCTAGGTCTTTCCATACGCCTTCGTAATATTAACCATCCTTTCTTTTTGCCATCAGGATGTTTGTCACTAGAAGGAAATATCTAGTCTGCTTATTCACTGCTTCTTGGCAAGCAGAAGTTATCAATATAAAAAATAGCATTTGGCAACAGTAAGGGTTGTGAACCTTTTGGCCTGTATAATCCCCTGATCAGTGCTGTTTAGAAAAGAAATACATTCAAATTTCTGTGAATGCATCAGAAATCATGTTAATGTTAACAATACTCACAAAGCAAATAATATTCAACAGGTAACCCGTTCTCAATATAATTGCAAATATCTCAATATATACAAATCATCCTACTACAGAACAAATGAATTCAATAAAATGTTGGAAGTAATTATGTTAGGAAGCAAATATAAAAAGAGAAAATCAGAGTTCAACAGATCATTTTAGTTTACTGTCACAAGAGACATAAAGCTAACAAATGAGAAAATACCATATTTGTGTTTAAATGTGCAGTAAATACGACAGTGCATCATAATAAATGTTCTGATATAATTCACTTAAAGCTTCCTCAAATTAATATACTAGTTGTCAAAAATGTGTAGGAGCTGTTAAGTTTATTTTAAGGAAATAGATTGGCTTAAAGGAAAGAACAGTCACTATGACAGACACTAAAACACTTCAGTGAATTAAGGAACATTACACTGAATGTATAGCAGATGAAGGCATGATATCTCTAGAAGGGTTTTACAGTCTGAGAAATCTTTAATGAGGCATTTGAACTGCATGGGAGAACAGCTCTCATAGCCTTTGGAACGTGACTACAAAAAAGATATTGATCTGTAGATGTTATCCGATCGTATTCCAGATTAAAAGATGACAAAATCTTCAGGAGGTAGCTGAGAAGATTAAACTGTCAAGGAGATACCCCATAATGAGATTATCCTGAAGTGAGACTTCTCACAACAAGAGAGATTATTAAGAGGGAGAACCAGTGTTTAAAGGGATTTTTAGTGTGAGCTGGTTTTTGTCTATGTGCACATGGGTGCATGTGTACGTGCTTCAGTTTGACAGCTAGGGTTGAAATGCATAGAGGGAAAACATTGATCCCTGTGTCAGGGCATACTGAAATGAAGCTCTGAGAATGCTTTGTTTTTTAAGGTTCATTACAAAGCCCACTAGTCACTCTCCCCATGACCTCAGCCAAGCTCCACCATCGCTGTATTAAGCAAACTACATTTTACAACTCCAGAGAGTATTTCTGAGAAATAATCACCTCTGTGCATTTGTGACTAGCTGCCGCAGCTACAGGTCAGTAAACTACAACTACCACTCATACTTGACTACTCTTCCAGATTTACAGAAACTAAATAGTACATTTAATGCATTCTTTTATATATATATACAACCATATGTATACACATATCAGTTTTTATGCAGGGGTGATTGGTAAGCCTGTCCCCTTGTCTATTAATCTATCAGACTATTTACAGCATTTGTGATTGCTATTTACTGCTCATACAGATTTTGCTCTGATTTTGCAAATCTCTGTGTAGGTGTTTGCCTTGTATTAGCTTTTAGATATTTTCATTCTACTAATAGATACAACAGCTCCTATCCTGCATCTCCTGCTGTTCTTGCATGGAACAACTACACCTGGCTAGTTGCATTTTAATGTTTGCCATTAAAAATTTATCAGTCACTAAATCCAGACCAAACGTTGCCTTCTGTGTTATGGTCTAGCACTATATCTATTTATTAATAAAAGGCAATGAACTGATTAGGTAAGTGCATTTTCCTAGTGTGTCAGGACATTTTGTCATCTTGACTCATTGCTTTCTAAGGATGAGGTTATACTATAGATCGTTCGGCTTTCCTCATGTCTGTGTGCTGTGGTAGCTGTTCAAATGTTTATTATTGAAACAGCATGAAGGTGCTAGAGAAAGACAATGTATTTTAACAACCAGGGCATGTCAAGGAAGTTACAACAAGGATTAATCAGATCTCTTTGCTGATTTGCTGCACTGTAATGAAGCGATATAGTACTGAGTTAACTTTGAAGCTGGAATGATTACCATTCTGTATTTGCCCTCTTGTTCCTGGCCATCATTTATACTCTCAAGGCTGAAGTCTATAATTCACACGCTAAACAATCTTGTGCTGTCTGGGGAGTCCTGACTGCTCGTAGATGGCAGTACTTCCAAAGACACTACCGCAAAACTAGACCTGGAGCAAATCCAGGAGAGTTTATTAATTGATTCTCTCTTTCATAAAGATTGCCACCTATCTTTATTACAGTTTCCCCCTGTGAATACTTCGTGTGTCTTCTGGAAGTAGCTCAGAGGGCCAGACCTGATAGACCTGAAAGAAGATGCTCCAGCTTAATTATATGGATGTAAAAATGCTGTCAGTCTCAAGAGCTACCCAAGATACCTGACGATCTCATGAGATATCAGGCTCTTCTGGTTCAGATCTGTCAGGTAGCATGGGAAGATCATTCTTCTGTGACATCCTGACAAATATACAGCTAGTGCAATGATGGAATTCCTCTCAAAGTGTCTTGAAAATTCTCCATTTGAAAGTCTGTTTTGCTTTGGAACATGTCATGTGCCATGTCTTGCTTTTTTCCATTTAACCCATCGCAGCACTGCTAAACCTCCTTTTTCCCCCTTCTCTGAATGCACAGAAAAGCAAACCCTTCCCTAAATATTTGATATTTTATTCTGGATTTTGTTTTGCTTTGTTTAGTAATGAAGTGCAGTGAAACTCTTACCATTTGCTCTCTCCAGGTGGAATTAAGGTATCGCTCCACCGGATAGCCATGCTGAACTCTGCGCACATGGCAATTCTTCCCTCAGCTCCTGTAGGGGATGTGTGTAACATTGCTGAGTACATTACAGAATTAGCAGACAGGTGAAGTAGATGATACAAATTATGCAAATTCAGAAGCCATACACCACAAAAGGTTAATCTACAAAATCAGTGCACATGGTAAGCAAGGAGAACTCCTGATTTGGCTCCAAAAAAGGTTTCTGAAAGACAGTGAATAAGTCATAGCAATATTTCAAAAGGGTGAGTGAGGCCATAGTACAGGTCCCATCAAGGATGATTTAGGAATTACTATTTATATTAAATATGTAAGCTTGGCAGCAGGTGTATTTTGAAAAGACCATGAATTTATTTGTATCAGGGAGGAAGGGCAATAAACATGATGGAACAAAGCCAACAAATTAAAAATAATTTGATGAAATTAATTAGGCTTATGTGCAAGCAAATGTGTGATATGCTTTTCAGTTGGGAAGTGTAATATAAGAGAGCAGGGGACAGAAAATAACTATATGGTTATTCTTTTAGGAAACATCGATCATGGTGGGGGAGTAAAGATGATTGTTGATGTTATACTAAAATACTGTGTTATTTATAAGGGTAGAGAAAGTCCAGCAATGATTTCAAGATCATATTGACTGCAACATGAAATGTAAAAGGTGAAAAGGAAAGTAGGTTGATGCTCATTTATTAATATTGATTTGCATTATAGTAGCAACTTTATATACCAGCCAAGTTCAGGATCCCATTCTGCTAGACACTGCATCGACACGCAGTAAGAGGCATTTTATAATATAAATAGATGGGAGGAACAAAAAGATAGAAAAGAATTATAATCCCAAATGACAGACAGAGAACTGAGGCAGAGAGGTGGTAAAGCTTGAGCTGCTTTGAAAATATGACCTTTTAATTAAAAATAGAGCTGAAAATTAAAAATATTTAAATTTTGTCAGAATTCTCATGGGAAATCTTGAGTTGCAGCTAAAAAACTCAGTGTTTTGAGTAACAACAGAAAACAATGCAAATATTTCTGCATTTCTTTTCATGTGCTTTCCTCGTAAAAGGGTTTTTTCAAAGGAAGCAGAAGAATTAATTCATTAATATGCACATTAGTTTTCTGCAAAACAAGCTTCCAATTTAAGGAAACCCTAACTTGAAAGAAAGTTTTCAACCATCTTATGCTGATTTATTTGGTGCCTACCCAACAGGAGGAGTACTTAGACACAACTACATTCCACGCTACCATAACCACAAGAAATCTTTCTTAGAGACAAGAAAGAAGCTTCTTAAGTATATAAGACTTCTCTGCTACAGCAGGTAGAGAGCTGTTATGGATTTCTCTGCCCTGGTTACTACTTTCTAAAGCCCCATGCACATTTAAGTTCATGGTGGCTTACTCCACATTTAAAGTGTAAGAAGTCATCCGCTACTCAGTGTGCCCTTAAAATGTCTATGTGAGAAGAGAGGAACTATAAATTCAGACCTCGCTTTACTGTGTGCTAGTTTTTTTTTTTGGGTAGACAAGCCCACAGACATTGCAGTTATTTTAGCATTATGGGGAAATAAGATAGACACCATTAACATTTTATGAGCAATTTTGGTCTTTGAAGTATGGGGTACTCAGTAGAGATTGAATTGGTAGAGCTGCAGCAACAACAAAAAAAATAAGGGTTCCAAGGTTTGTGAGATTTAAGTCAAAAGGAAAGATTAGCCAGTCATAGGGGATTATCATAGAAAAGAGGAAGATAAACTCTTGACAAGGGGGACAGATTCATGCCAATAAGTTATCTGCAGTACTAAATAATTCAAGGGAAAGAGAAAAGTCATTGAAGCTAAGGGAAATGCTCCCACAAACATAGTTTCAGAGCAGTTTCACACAAAACTTCAACTACCCAAAAGTCATCAGCAGAACTGAGAGTTAGAAAATGATGCCATGTAAAGGAAAAAGAGACCAGATTTTTTGCTTAACAGTTTTTCATGAGTAAGAAACAATTTCAGAACAGCTAGGGATTTCCTCAGTAATCAACTCACAACTTTTCCTGTTTATATGAAGAAAGTAACCCCTGTCATGGCAGTGGGTATTTCAGGCAAAGGCCATCCATTATTTCTGCCCTATTGTGTCTTAGGTATTAATTATTTCATTGCATCCCAGTGCAGTGACTTTTTCTGTCATGAAAGCTCTTCATCTATGAGAAAATACTGCAGGAAACATTTTCGCTTCTTGTTTTCAGATACAGCACTCTATTCAGGAAAAAATCCATCAAAAGCATATTATTTTTATGAAGGGATATATCAGAAAGCAAAATCAGTGAAACTGTTCGTTGAATTATTCCTTTGCCTTTCAGAGATGTTTTAGTGGCATCTATCAGTGTCCATCAAATGCTAATAATCCTTTAAGGGAAACAACTTTAAATTGCAGCTACCCTTCAATAAACTTTTGACTTTTAGTGAATAGCTTATGAGCCTGAGAAACTCAGGACGTGATATGTTTCTATCTCTGGCTACACTGAAACCCTCATTTTTAAGGTTTTAGGACATGACAAGAAAACTATACCAAGAATAAATTGATTTCTGCTTCTTCACCTTTTTTTCCCCCCAAAATTGAAAGTTCTGTTCTTTAAAAAAGCCTAGCAAAAATGGTTTACAACTTGAAAACTGCAAAACTAAAATGAGCTGGAACATGTATTAATTGAGGGCTCTATTTTCAGTTGTAACAGGCTGAATTCTGACACAGTCCTCTCCCCATGCAAATATTAATTTCCTTAGCTCCCAACCTAGTTACTAGGTGCAGAAAGTGGGGTGTAAAGAGAGAACATCTGAGAAGCAGGTCTGAATTTATGAGAAGAATTATACTGAAACATTAAGAACTGTTCCAGAGTTAAATGATTATAGAAAGATAAGGGCTTACATTAGCACTCATTGCGAGACACAGTAGATGTCAACACCTCCCATGAATCATCGGAATAAGGCATTGTCATGCCTGTGCATATCAAGTGCTCCATATGAGAGCCTTAGCAAGCACGGCTTTCTGTCCTGATATTCAAAGCAGTAATACCTGCAAGGCTGCTTGTTCTTCCAATTGTAAGTCAGCTTAGGATTCCCAAAACCATCAATATACTACCTAAAAATGACAGAAAACACAACGAGGTTCACAAGTGGAGGGAACAAAGCTCTGTTGGGAATGTTATCTTGTGTCTGTTTAAATATTAAGTATCTAAAGGTGGAAGCTGATTCAGGAGGGGATTTTCAAAAGACTTCTAACAGCAAAAAAAGATAAAAATGGCAGCAGAAAGAACCACTGCATCACTGCCAGGCCTGTCTTGTACTCTGTATGTGAGGAGCAATAATTTGATGCCTGTGCATCTCTATTCCAAAATCCAAATGCTCTGGGTGCTAATATGACACTGGGAATGTGTCTTGAGGGAGGTAGGCAATATAAGGTACGGGTGCTCTGTATTCACAAGTACTTGTTGTATTTTCTTCTAAAATATTACCATTTGTTAAAGATAACTAAATAATGTTTATTCTCCCATTGCAGTTGTGGAAAAAAATGGAAACCTGTGTTTCAGACCTCACTCTCAGCTTATCAAATAAATAATACATATTTACACCTGTATACCTATTCTCCTGTGTACTTAGCAAAGGAACATGAGGGATAGGAGCACACATGGGACCAGAAAGAAGTGGTAGCCAGAATATATTCCTCCACTTGTGCCTATTGTTTTGATGTAATAAATCATCCTGAAATGGCTTTCTGTATTCAAAATGTTGTTTCATGGGTCCCAGAAAACAAGTCAAGAGCTCACCAGAGGATGACATTACAGAACACAACCAAAGTTCTATCTCCTTAAAAAATCTTCTCCATCTGAGCAAATATTTTGTCTGCCCTTCTCTGCAAAACAGGGAACAAACACAGCCCAAAAGATTTGGGTAGCTCAGATCCTCAGAGGATATAAGGATATGCAAATCTTAATTCAAACACATACACTCCTAAAGTGGTACAGAGTGTACTAAGCCATAGTCAGCCTCTGGAATTCATATTTCAGATGTCAAACAACATGGGAGAAGCTCCATTGCCCAAGAAATGGAAAAATCAGCAGGAAAGGCCAATCACAAGTGAAGCATTATAAGTTTCATAGTGTGTTACAGCCAATTTGAGAAGCAGCCTGCTTATTTTTATCATCATATCGTTTACTTGGCTACAGATGGAAAGCACAACAAGGATTATTACTTCTTCTTTATTTTGATTTGGAAAGATGTTTGACATCCAGTCAATAGTTTCCTATCCCATTCTCTGTACATTTCCAATTTATATCCTCACTAAATATATAAATATACACGTAGAGTAGAAGAGCAGATTGTTCACTCTTCATGAATAAATAAAAGCGGTGTATGATATGTTATAGTAAAAGTCTCAGCTCCTGCAGGCTGCAAGTCATTGCACTAGTAGGTACATATATAATAAATCAAAAGGACAAAAATTTATTCTTAACCACAGAAGACAACTCAAAATGGTTTCTTTACAGTTTTGAGACATAGCTAAATACAAAAACTTCTGCAGCAAGTTTGTCCCTTCATATGCATCCTTCAACATGACTGAATACAGAATGCAGCACCTGGAGAGACCTTTTCCAGCCAGTGTAAATTCCTGCAGTGCTGTCAGTGAAGAATTCATGGCTCAGCACAAAACTCATGTCCAAGATGACTTGAAAGGAGAAAGAGAATACTTTTGGGATACATGTACAGTGGAAAAATGCATTAAAGGTATCATTTGGACCCATGAGACATAAAATGACCCTGTAGTTACTGGCTTAACTCTCCAGTGACTTCTCATCAGCTCCAGGACTTGCTACTTAAATTCCCACGCCTTCTCCTCTGGCTTTAGCCCTGTAGAATTTTTTTGTGTTCAGCCATTCCAGAGTTTTGTTAGAAAAATATAAACACAGCTGCAGTCACAGCAAGTTCAACTTTTTACTTCAGTGCTTTTCCTGCAGCTCTTTCTTGAAGTGATAACCAACCACATAGCTATGAAAGCAGCTCCTTTACTTTTTAGTGCTTCTCCAGTGCTCTACAGAAAACCTTTCAGCCTTTCCTGTTTCAGAAGGCAGACTGCCATCCAAGCATCAGCATATGGCCTAGGTGCTGTCTCTAATCGCCATGTACTCTCCATGCATCATATAAAGCCAGGGTTTGAGTACAAAATTCAGCTCATATGTTGGGCTAGGACAGCAAGGAAATAAATTAAACTAAAGAATTTGGAAAATCGATTAAGCCCATTAAATATATCTTTCCTGGTGACTGTCAGAAGAAATTATTTCTGCATTTCACCAGTATTTATGACTGCGATACTGTCTCCCAGACACCCCACAAAACAGTGTTCCCAGATCTGCCTCTTCCAGTCACAGACTGTGGATTCATCTACAGGAAATGATCTTTGACACAAACAAGTTAAAAGGAAAGCATAACATGATCCAATTGATTTGAATTGCATAGGTGCAGAATACTTGGTTATTAAACACCAGCCAAGCATGTTTTTCTTGGGGCTTGGGTCGATATTGAATATTTTGTAAATGTACGAATATGCTAAGATAGGGAAGGAAAATCACACAGTATTTAACTAAAACCAGACTCCCCAAGTCCTTTATGAACCACCTCTTTTCTTGTTACCACTTCATGCATTATGAAAACTGTACACATACGGAGGTGACTGGCTTTTTAACTTAAAATAATTTCGCATTGAGTCCTGTTACTTTTTATAAAAATGCATATTCTTACTTTTTTTTCCTTTTAGTAATGGATCCTGTCTTTGAGAATTGGGGGCAACAGTAAGGTTATTGGGAGTCACCAGATGGTGCTATTGTACATTGTCTGTCTGGTTCTGTTCATCTGGATATTAAGGGAATCTCCTGAAATGCAAAGCATCAGCTGTGGTGCAGTTCTTACCAAAATCACCAGTAAACTTTCACTCTCTTGCCCGAACTTCCCTGATGAAGAATTATGCCCATGGGTATGAAATCCATGAGTCTTTTTAGTTCCTGTATTAAAGTAACAAAGGATTCTCTGAAAACAGGTTGTCTGCATTGCTTATATGAGTAATGGTCAATGCTATGAATTGATTATTTATGCTGAAGTTATAAATCAATTAAAGCAAACTCAGAAAGTAAGAATGGCTGTAGAAGATGTGACTATAAATAAATAGCACCCATTCGAGTTCTCTGGTGGGGAATAAAACTATTTTTGGCTGCTAGTCCAAAATGGAGATAAAGATGCGGTGTTTAGATACTTTATAATACTTGGATAGGTCTGTCAACTGAAGCAGCTGTGTACATACTGTAAAAAGGACTGAAAAATATATCAGCTTGAATGTATTTTCATGGTGCTTGTTTCATAGCAGATTATGGAACAAGACAACACGTTGTCTCTGATGTCATCTTACTTGCTGACTACTAAGGTCAATGTACTTGGTATGGAAGAAATAGTTTAGGATAAATTTCTTACAAGCTGAATAGAGCAAGGAGGCAAACTTGACTGAACGCACTGCTGCTAAAATCCATGAAACCACGTGAACTCAGGCAAAATTCGTGTTCAGCAGTGAGTGTTGAAATCAGCAATATCTCATCAGGCTTCTGTGTAACCACAAAACCATAAAATAAGAGGTATGCCAAGACACAAAATCTGGCATAAATATGTGTCAGCATTGATTTCTCTAATCAATGTCCTCAGGATGTATTAGAGCTCTGCCTCCTTACTCCTTTGTGGTTAATCAATAGAAACACAGTTTCCAGTTAGGCCAAGTGTCACCAGCAGGCACAGTCAGACCTCCAGGGCTTTTTCCTCAGTGTACAAGTCAGTTTCGCCTACTCTTGTTGCGTGGTTTACAGTCTGCAAGCGTTTTGCATAAATGCAGCAGCAGGCAAGCTGAAGCCAGCTTGCTTTCTGCTGCAGGCTTGGACTCTGCTTGGGAGGGATGGCCGAAGGAGATGGTGATTCTGGACCCAGTCACATCAGCTTATACAGATTTGGCAGCTTATTCCTTTAGTCCATCAAAAAATTGACTTCCCAGATCCCAGTATTTTAAATCTGTCCAGTACACAGACAATATTAAGTCAGAACTGAAGGGTTTGGTTGAAAGAGAACAATATTACACATTTTCCTGTTTGTATTTTTGCATCATCATCCAAGTAATGACACTGTGCAAAAGAATTTTGAAAGAGGTAGAGTTTTTAGGGAGAAATTACATATATATATTACATTTTATATATATAGAGAGAGAGAAAGAGAGAGAGGGAGGGAGAGTGAAAGATGGCTTGGCTTCACTAGCAAAGATTTTGGGAAGGGCTTTAACCACTCTTACTTCAAACACAATGACCAAGGGTGAGTGGGATATACAAATCTGGTTGGAAAGGTGCTTAGGCAATCAGGAAGTGTCTGACCGGGACTGCCATCTCCTGAGTAATCTTGAGCTAACCATGCATTTGTCCGCCTGCATGCAAGGATGGATCTGCTGCTACCCCTGCACCTTGTCACCTACCGGTTCGACCCTTGCCCATCCATACCGACAAGTGAGAGCAAGCCCTTCCAGCCTGCACAGTGGAGTTTTTAGGTAAGGCACAGCTTGTGCAGAACTGTTCCTACCTGAGGTTTAACTGCCACAGCCTAGTGAGCTAGGACGGTGACAGCAAAGTCTGCAGGTCTTAGGTAGACTGTCATGAGACAGGTTAGTTTTACCCTACTGATGATGTGTTGCTGCAATAGTAATCCTGCTTAGTACGAGAGGAACCACAGGTTCAGACCCCTGATGCATGCACTTGGCTGAGAAGCCACTGGCACAAGGCTACCATCTGCGGGCTCATGACTGAACATTTCTAAGTCAGAATCCCACCTAGACATAGTAATACCGCAAGGCACCTCGGTGAGCTCTTGTTAGCGGTCGCTTGAGATTGACCCAGGAAATGGCAGACTTGCTCAGAACATAGGAGAAGCAAAATTCCTATCTTCAAACTCTGTCTGATGGAGCTCGTCCAGCCTTGTATGGTCTGCCATCTAAGAGAAGGACACTCTTATAAAACCTATGACCTGTGGACTTTGCTGTCAACATCCTAGCTTTCTAGGCTGTGGCAGTTAAACCTCAGGTGTAAAGGGTATAGACACTTCTGCACAAACTGCACCTCACCTAAAACCTCCACTGTGCAGACTGGAAGGGCTTGTTCTCACTTGTCGGTATGGATGGGCAAGGGTTGAACCGGTAGGTGACAAGGTGCAGGGGTAGCAGCAGATCCATCCTTGCATGCACGCGGACAAATGCATGGATAGCTCGAGATTACTCAGGAGATGACAGTCCTGGTTGGACACTCCCTGATTGCCTAAGCACCCTTTTCAAAGCAGATTTGCATATCCCACTTGCCCTTGCTCATTGCACATATATATATATATATATTACATATATATACAACCAATTGAAAAAACAGGCTCTAAGTAAGGAGCCTGAGTCCAGTCCTACTTTCGCTACTGCCTTGGTCAGTGCATAGCTTTCTCTCTTTCCCTTCAGCTCAAAGCTGTAAAACCCTGGAGCAGCTCCCATGTCAGCTGGCTGTGCATCTGCACAAAGACATCACCTATCTGAAAGTTCCTTGAAAGTTACTGATCAACAAATGTCCCTCTATGCACTCCTATTTATTAAGTGGAAAATATTGCTCTTATTTTCTTTTCCTATATTTGCCATCCAATATTCTGTCCCAGTAGAACAGGGCTTCTAATTCATGGGCTGACATCTTTTGAATGATGTGTAAAGCTGTAACCTTGTAGCTCTTCTTTGCAACTGTTTTTAAAAATTGAAACATCATTTGTCTACAGTGTTTCATTCAGTTTCATTGCTTTCTCCCTTGTTTACTTGATTAACCCTATCTCTCCTGGGCTTCCCAGGCTTAAAACCTTTATTTTTCATTAAGTTCTTCAACAACTCCTGTTTTCTACTTGAAGCCTGATGGCACCCTGTCAACATTACAACTATGTGCTTTGAAATGGTATTATATATAGATATATGACAACTATCCCAAAGAGCATGCAATCTGATTGCTTACTTCAGAGACCAGTTTTTGTCACTTTTTACTGAACACACTGATTTAGTAAACTCCAATAGATCTCAACATAAGTAGATATCCTGACGATTTTTTTCTGCTGAATTTACTAGCACTTTTTTTGTGTCTGTTTTGACTTGGATCTAATCATAAGTATTTTTTATTTCTTATTATTAGATCTTGATTGCATATGATTATCCTTTGAGACACTTGGCATGTTTAATAACATTTGATTGCTGTTACTTATATTGCTGTCTTTTTGGTTCAGTAGACTGAAAGAGTTAATTACCTTAATTGCTTCCATTGAACTGCCTTTCTTATCCCAAATGCACCTCTGACCCACCGGTGATCAAACTCATCTGCACCCATTCATTTTAGTGTATCTCACTTAACTACTAAAAGTCTGCTCTTAGAGGGAAATAAGGGAAGTGCTGATTCTTGTAGCTGAGTCAGCATTTCTACAATCTCTCTTCCAAAAATAAAGCACTATTTTAGATTGTACATTCTGGTCTGGAGTTTTATTTTAATCCCTCTTTACTTAAGGCGAAGAAATAGAAATAAGATATAAAAAGATGCAAAAGGCTTGGAAAAAAAAGGTTCTCCTTCGCCATGGCACAAAAACTTAGCATCTCTCTTGAGTGAGCTGCATTTCAGGCATGGAGCCAATACCTTAAGCTAAATGTTTAACATGAAATGCCCTTCTTGCAGTGCCCTGCATGTTTGGTCTTTCACTAAGGGTGAGACTGACTTGATAGACAGCTCACCCCCTTTACTGCCGCAGTAGTTTAGACCTCAGATAGAGATTCATGGACTGTCCCCATGCTGTACCACTCAGGCCATTCTAGGACAGTTACTCGAGATGCTTTCACCTGAGCTTTCTAATGAGAGCTCTTGTTGTTTTGACACAATTGAAAGTTTCTGGGACCTGCTAATAAGTGGAAAACTGGCACCTCTCAGCATTCTAATACCTTTGTTGTAATGCCAAAATGTGATGCAGAGGGGCTGCTTTCCCTCAAGCCAGGGCTGGGCAGCCCTGCTAAGCAGAATGTGGTGTTAGGGGTTTTAGGAGCTCATCTAGGAGCTGATCTTGGCCAGCTTTTAGAACCAGACACTGATCACTGTGAGGAATCTCTCAGAAAATGGTTTTGGTTTCACCAGATTTAAGCTGCTGTCAGAAAACAAACAAACAAAAAAAGTTTCTTTTATTTTCTAAATAAGTAAAAAACCTAAAAATTTCTTAGGAAACACATCTAATTCTGTAGAATACTTTCAGTATTGCAAAATAATTCTTATTTCTTGGGGAGATATTTCTTTACTAAGATCTGTTCCACACTTAACACAAGAACAGCTGGACTGGCCCAATTCATCTCACCTGCACTGCTTAGGCTAATGTCATCCTGACAGGGAACATGTCTTTCCAGTTTGCAAGGCACAGTCCCTGCCCTGCAACTGCACAGACCCTTTCATTTCCCCTCTGTGCAGCAAGCTGCCTGTCTTGGCTGCATTGACAGGACAGAACAAAAGGACCCTTTCCCCTGATTAATACTAAAGAAGAAGAACAAAGCGTTGACCACCAAGCAGAGCAAGAAGGGTCAGCCTGCCTTCCTCCTGTTCTTCTATAGGGAGGGACTGTGACTTGCAAGAGCTGATCCTGCCTTCTCATCTGAGATGGCAACCTCTGCCACCACCATCACAGCTATACAGGTGCCCTTACACCAATTCTTTTAGAGTTCTTTAGGAATGCATTTACACTTGCATCTCAGAGGACACCAACAGCAACAGTGGCTACAAACAGATGCCTGAGAAAGAGCAGAAACATGTGTCTCTCATATGATCTTTCTCCTGAGTGTTTTTCCAGCTTCCAACTATTTGCAGCTCAGGGATTTCCTGATCTGGTGTTAACTGTAGCATAAGGAAAAAAGGTATTGTGGAGCTGACTGTGGCTCCTTTGATCCACTGCCTTGTCTGTGCTGGGTTCAGCTTCAAGTTGAACATGGCCAAAGTGACTCTAATATATGCCCCTTGATTGCAACTCCTGGGAGACCGATGACCTGCTGATACTGGCTATATGACATGCACAACAATATGCAGCACTAGTTTTTATCAAGCATGGCCAGTAGGGTTTCTTAGATTATCAAAGTCCTATTTTGAATTGGAACATAGGAAAAAATAGGGTATTAAATACCCGGATGTAGGTTATTGTCATAGCATTCCATGCCTCCAAGTTAAGTGCTTTCTTCCTGCACCAACAAAAGCAAATTTCCAACCCATGCTCCATCACATGAGCGGCTGACAAGGGACCTCAGTTCAAGAGCTTTGTGATGCCCCAGAATGACCCATTGCAAACTGGTTTCATCTCTTCCAAGAGGACCATTTAGCAAAATGCCGCTAATTTTACGGTCAAAACCTGACCAAGGCAAGATGAGAATACTTTGCTCTAGTGCTAGAAGATCCAAAACCAGCCCACACTTTGAGGCCAGCCCTAATAAAATGCCCTAGGCTGCCTCTTCCTTCCAGTACTGTATACATGTAAAACTAAGCCCAAGAGAGATATTACAGCCTAACAGGAGGCATGGTAACCTTCTAGAATCCCAAGGGGAAAGCAAAAAGGACAGGGTTTTTTTTCCCCCTCATGTTTACAAAGGCTTAATGAATTTTACATAAGAAAGATACAAAATTGAAAACAAACAATGAAATACAAAGAGATCTCAAGATACATGATAAAGCAAGAATTCATGCATAATATACAATATTTCAAAGGCATGTAAAGAGGCAGTATAAGAATCTGGTGTATACAGAGTAGTTTGAGTGGTATTCCTCCTTAAGGAGCTGAAACTTGAAGACGCAGCAGGCACAATGCACCTTCTGGATGCAGGAGGGCAGAAAAGGTGCTGTAGTTTAGACTGAGTTCTGTATGGATGTAGTTTTTTGAGGGTAATTTCAATATGCTCACTAATAACTGCCTTTACAGATACTTACATATATTGTTACAATGGAATGTTCAACTAATTTAAAGGTAACTAATGACCTATTGAAACTGAGCCTGGCTTCTTTTAGCTGCTGTTTGAGATGCTGCTAGCTTAGTTCTAAAGTAATTGCACAGTAGTATTGTGCTACTTTTTATCCAATCTGATCATCAGGCCTGCCTATTTAGGTTGATTAAAGCACCAGGTTATTTTCAGACTTATAAAAACAAAACAGCTTTCTGGTTATTCAAAGAACATCCAACTTTCAAACATTATTTCTTTTTATCCCTGCATCACAGGGACTCTTTTTCTCAAGTTATGTCAAGATCTGCAGAGGCAAATTTCCTCTAATGCTGCATAGTATTGACAGCTTTGTCAGAGCTGGTTTGATATGTACAAAAATTCCATGAGAAAGGGAAATCCAGAACATTTCCCAGTGTAATTCCTACTTTTCAAGACTGACAAAACTGATTTTTGAAGAGGATATAATTATTTGAGTTGGCAGATCTGCCAGTGATAAGGAGATGTATCCCAAAATCATTTTTTGAAGCCAAACATGTAAGACTAATCACTTTATTTCCATGCCTAACAGGTGCTGATACCAGAGGGAAAACACTAAATAGCATATGACACCCTTGAGAAGCATGTAAGATATTTATCTGCCTAAAAGCCATGACAGTTGAATAGAGAAAAGGTTGTGAATATGAATGGAGAAGAAAGAGTTTAGGGACTGAAAGTGAAATCTTGATGCTGCTGAATTCTATGGCATTTTGAGTTCACCCTGAGCTTGACTCCATTACAGAAATCAGCCTACCCAGCCTGTTCTTCCAGGTCAGGTTTTAAATGTGCTTTTTGATTTTATAAGGGAGGTTTTGCTTGACTCTCTTTTGCAACAGCTGTGTCTTCCTGCTGAAGCAGCAGTTAGGACACAACACCTGAGCATATGACCCTCTATTTAACCCAACAGTTTGATTGCTGCCATAGCCAGTGCAGATACAATCGTGATCCTGGTGGAGGGGTTTTGCAACCATGTCTTTATGAAAACAGTGTCTGAAATACAGAGCTGCACTGGGCAGGGCAATCGCAGTAGCTGAAAATAACATGAAACAGAGTGGTGCACCACTCTCTTAACACGTACAGTGCAAGTGGCTATGCCCAAAGTCAGGAGGTTTAACAGCTCTGGGACTATGTGTCAGCTGAAGTCCTGTGAACAGAGATATTCCGAGACTGGCACATTCTCCCTCTCTCTCTCAACCATTTTATTCTCCCTAAAATATACTTATGCATCTGCTGTTTCTCTGCAAAAAGATGAAAGATTAAGCTGGCTTCTGGCTTTGTAAAAATGGTGAAATGTGCTACCCCTAAGTAAGCTGTATATTCATGATGGAATATTTTAAAAGACCCTTATATCATAAGAAGTGATTTAAAAAAAATAAATCTATAACTGTGGGAATTAAGAGTATATCTCCTACATTTGAATTCCCCAGCTCATATTTGGTTGGGCTTTAGAAACTGTCACACAATACAGCCATTAAAATTCTGTGGTTAATTTATTCCTGCAGTATTAACTTTCCCATAACTCATGATGAATATCTTGAGTTTGGGTACATCTTAGAAGAACTTCTGACAGTGATAACTTGACTTTTCTTCCATTTCCTGCTTTTTTTTTTTTTTAAAAAAAATGATGTATAAAAGAGTAACTTTTCTAATAAAATTGCACAGGGAGTTTTTAAATGACTTTGACTTTGTATAGTTGCTACCAAAATAGGGAATGATAAGGTCTTTTGTGCATTTATTTGGTTAATTACTTTGATATGTATTTCTGGTCAGAATTCAGTATAACAGAGCCTTGAAAAGTACAGATCCCATTGCCAAAACAAATTTTCTCATTTCCTAGACAATAGGTGAGGTCAGAAGGGAAACAAGGAGTCATTCCTTTAATACGGGCAAACCACTAATGAGCTGCCATGCATCATATTCTCCTCCAAGGGAGCTGTAATTGCTTCCAGAACACCTGCATTTAGGCCAGAGACAATCATACATACAGGGGGAGGGCAAAGGAGTAGTGGCATTAAAACCAGGAGGGAGAGGAACATGTGTGGAATGGAAACAGCCCAGCCAATGAAGGCTTCTTACATTAAACTGCATTCAGCTTTGGGTTTGTACAATAACAGAGGAAACTCCCAAGTCCCCTAGGGAGGCTGATGGATTCTTTCAATAGACGGAAGGGCCAATGCCTAAGGTATTTAGCAAGCAGTCCAATTTTTAGCTGTGTTTGACCACCTTTATGATCTTAATCAGATCCCTTTGCATCTTGTGCCTCAGTTTTCCTTCTGTGACACTGCAGAAATATTTCCTTATATCCCTGTACTGTTATATATGTGCTAAAGTGTGTGTGGTAACTTTGTCTTAATGAAAAGTGGGTAAATTGAGGGCCAATATCAAACTACCTGTTTATGGGTATGGGTGTAGGATTGCAAGTGATTTAATTACTGTGGACTACCAAAAGAGCACGTGGCAGCTTCTCAATTGGGGTGAGCTCTCAGGGCAAACTCCATTGCTATGACTCAGCTGAAAGGCAGAAGTCCATAACAGATATAGGAAAATACCTGTCACCACTCTAGAAAACAGAGTTACATGCTGGAGGTCAGCTGAAGAGAAGGAGCTCCTTCTACACAGGGGCTCACTGGGGGAAGGAGATAGAAACAAACTCAATTTCATGAAGCAGATGCTGTGGAGCATCCCACATACCACACAGCTAAGTCTTATCTCAATCTTTCCCCCACTTAGTTCAAACAAAGGTTGAATTAAGTAGCAGCTTGCTTCTGGTCCAAGTAATGATTAGAATATTAGATATACAGCACTGCAAATGATCGCTCTAGACTGCTTTACAATAGCTCAGTTTTAAAAGTTGAACATACATTTTGTTTATGCACAAAGGGCTCAGGGATGCCAAACCAAAAAGTGACAGGGTTTTCTGCTTTAAGGATTGAAGTAATGGCTCCTGTAATCATGATAAACAGGGAAAGATTTGGAGACAAATGGGTGTGATGGTCTCTTAAGGGTTTTTCTAAAATGTAAGATTCCTGTTTGACTCACCAACTGCTTTTAATTCTCTTTTGACAATGAAACACACCCTATTTCTTTTCACTGAAGTATCAGTTTGTTTTCATTGCTTGTGACTTGCCTACTAGAGAGTAAGAAAACAAGACCCATATACTACACTAGAGCTTGGGCTGGGATGTAGGGAAGCAGTAGACAAAGCATCCAGCAGTCCCACAGGTTTTAAAGAAAGCTGCACTAATGCCAAACTCTCTGCTGCCAGTAAGCCACTACTGTTAGAAATACTGGTAAGAGTTTGAGATGTTATGGATGTACTAGGTTGGATGCATAATGAAGAGCTGTGGGCTTACTTTCAAACTGCAAAACTCTTCTTTCAGTGTTTTTGTGAATCTTAAAGAAATTTCATCTGCACTGAGACTGAGAATCCCTACCCAAACCTATTTTGGCAGATACCAAGCAGAAAGCCACCGTGTCTGGAAACACATTACTTAACTCTTCACTAAATCAACTCTATTGCAGTCTTCTGAATCTCTGTCCTCTGGAATAAAACATTACTGCAGCCAGCTGCCTCACTTTTTCCTCCTGGAGAACCTCAGGCAGTAAGAAGGGTTTTCACTCCTGGTACAGATTCCAGCTCCAGTGAGGTACACTTCCTACAAGTTCTTATCCTCAGGAAGTGGTGGTGGCTCTGCAGGCAGAGCAGGAGGGTGATGTGCCAAACCTAACAGACACAGCAGGTCGGGCTTGCTTTCTCCTGTTCTCTGGCTTTCTTCTGTTCTTGGGGTGAACCCAGTAGGATTTCAGATGCATATTTCTTTTTTTAACTAATAAAAAGGGCAATGTCAAATGCACCACAGATAAACTTACTCTTTGTGTTGGTTTGCTTAACTGAATTTCTGTTCCACTGTATACTTGGCCTATCTGCCCTAGAAGAAATTCAGCTATACCTGCTCTTTCAGAGCTGATGCTGATCTGATGAGGATTGAGCTGTCTTGGACTGCATTACACTCCTATATTAGGAGTGTGCCCTTTTTGTCCCTTAAGCTTACACATCCCCAGTTGCTGGCAGGTGCTAAAACCTCGAAGGAATCATAAGCTGCAGTGTGGTGTAGCAGCCAATAGTACATAGATTACGAGTACCATGGCAGTGGAAATTAGTCCCCCTTTCTTTCATCAAAGTTTCTTATATGACTCACTTTAATGTGAGATTAAACTTGCCTTGTTCTGATAGATTCATAGCAGCTAATCTTCAGCTTTTACAAAACAGACAGGGCAAATCTTCTAAAGGTCAAGAGGCATTTCTGGCAGCATACAGTCACTCCCTCATCTGCTAATGGGTTTATCTTTGACAATACTTTATGTGTTGCAGGCAATTAATACTCTTCCCATTAGCCTCAGCTCAGCACTGGCCTCAGTTTCCAGAGTATGTCATGGAGAGTGAGCTGAGGTGTCAAGTTATTCAAGATTTTTTAGGTGAAAATTATGGCATCTTGCATCTGAAAACTAAAGAGCATGTTAGATCCATCAGTTAATGTAAGCTAGGAAAGGTATCAGCAGGGGTTTTCTTTACTCATGAGCCAAAACCCTTTGATGAAACTTACTATGTATTTTACATCAGCCTGAAACAGGCACAACTTGCCTTGAAACAAGCACAGCCTGCCCTAAAAGCAGAGGCAGAGAGCCTCTCCTTTAACCACAGCATAAACCCAAGGCTGTTATTTCTGTCACTGTTGTTCCATGACCTCACAACTTCATGTTTCATTTAGGCAGCAAAAATCTCTTCAAAGGGAGAATTAGAGAGCAGCCATTCTTCATCCCCTAGAGCCTTGCCTCCCAGCCTGCTCCTGTTTTAGACAGTTTGAACCCTGTCCTATCACCCAACACTGAGATGGACTGGGGTGTCAGCACTTAATTTCTAATTAATAACCTACCAGCCTTTCATTAACAATCTAATTAGCAGAGAAGACCCTGCTCCTCACCACTGAGGATACCTGCAAGCTCCTCCTGAGCCTCAGCATCTCTGACTTGCAGCTGAGACCTGAAAGGCCTCAGCTCACACCAGTGAACTCACCCAGCCCTCACACTGGTGCATCATGGCTGGCCTGGGCTTGGCAGCAGCATGTTACAACCCCTGTGATCTGCTAATTACCACTCCAGGGATTGTTAATTACTCCTACATGGCATAAATGAGAGGTGAAGAGGAACAACTGGCAGTATGAGGATATGTTGTGTGGGACTGGAGGAAAGAGGTTTGGGACTGAGGTACTTTTATAAACAGTATTATTAATCATAATTAAAGGGTCATTGTGTTCTTGAAGGTGAAGGGTTGCAGTGTGCTCTCTTTGGCTGGGAGGAGATGGAAGGCTGGGGAGGCGGGTCCTACTCTTGACCTCGCTGTACTGTCTGATCCCTATATAGTGAGGAAGGGGGCCATGGCAGCAGGCATAGCCTTGCAGCTGTGAGGGCAGGGGGAAGACCTCACAATCCTTGTTCCCTTCCTTGGTGGTGATGTGGCTGTATGGGTATGTTGTGTCTTTTGCAGAAATTAACTGCTCATATTGGCTCAGTTCTTGTGTTGCTGCAAGCATTACCTTAGAGTGAATTACTTGAATCCTTTTTAAACTTGTTCTTTTTCTTTCTCCACCCTTATTCCTCCCCTCAATGAGTCTTCTTCCTGTGAAACAGGATGCAGATGCCTTTGTTTATTTCAGCCACCAACTGTTTCTTGTTGATCTCGTAATTTATCCAGCTGTTTGGACCCAGTCTGTGGGGTGTAAAGGGCTGCCCAAATCCCAGTGCTCCCATACAAAGGTTGTGCAAGCTGTGGTACAGCTAGGGCTGCTGTTTGCAGGCTATGCCCTAATGGAAACCCCATAGCCTTGCTTAGAAACTGATGAGGTGCTTCTCTTGAGGCTGGCAGTTACATTTGGTGGACAGCTGGGATCCTGAGGGAGTGATGGTGACATGGTTACTCATTTTTAATCAAAGAGAGCTCTTAAGGTTTTCTTTTTGTTGTAAGTTTTATTATTATTATTATTTTTTGGGGGGGTTCTTTTTTTTTTTTTTTTTTTTTTTTTTTTTTTTACCCTGTTAAACTGGCATTCTGCCGGAAAAAAATAAAATTAAAAAGAAAGCAACCTACATGTTTTTTTAATACAATCATGGTGAACCTTTTTTAGTTATATAAAGCATTATAATTGCTACTAGTAATTCCTATTGGCTTTGATTTGAATTCTGATCCATCTCCATTATTAATTTATACTTGTTCAAGGAAGGTGCTGATGCAGAGCTGTTGCTGCATGTGAGGGCTTAGACTTGGAAGGACAGTGCTCTCCCTCACTCTTGGTCTGGTGTGTAAGTAAAAGATGTGAGTTGTGAGCAGTAGACTAACAGCAGAAGCTATCAAACAACATCATTCACAGCAGGAAGCTCCTGCTGAGGAGCTCAAAGTGGTTGGCAGCTCTTTTGAATGTGTATCCCTTCATGGATCCCTTGGCAGCTGGCTGGCAGCTCCCCTGAATGCATATCACTTTGAATGTCTATCTTTTTCCCCTCCCCAGGTTTCTGCTTATGTCCACTGGTGCAGCAGCCACCCACGGTGGGGCATAGCAGAATGTGGCAGCAGCTGGCCCTGCTGGATAAGCAAGCAAAGGAGAATCATCAGTCATGAGACCTGAGGAGACTACTGAAAATGAGGGAAGGGTACTGCTCAGTAACCCCACTGACTGCAAGAAGACAAGTCAAAAGGAGGACTGGTCTGTTGTGATAGTGGAGAACAGCAAGAGAGGACCTGGAAATGAAGATGGGGGAATTAACTTGTGATCTTCAGTCCATCTGCCTGGGTTGCAACATCACCAATCCAGGCTCTTGAAACACCAGGTCCCCTCTTCCAAATGGAAAGTTTTTGTAATTGAAGGACATGCATCTTTGAAACTTTGTCCTACATTCAAGTTAATTGAATCAAAAGCCAGTTCTGCCATTACCTGAGCAGTTAATAAAATCTATTGCCTTATGATGGATTTTGTTTTCTGCAGGCTAGAATGGATCTGTCTTTGTTGTGATTTGTGAGATTGAGGGGAAAACACAAAACATAATCTGTGTTTCTGCTGTACTGGAAAAATTTCACTGTGCTCTCCTAGGGATTGGAAGTAACTAAAACTGCAGTGATCCTTTCTTCCTTTATTTGATTTATTGAAAATAAAGCATACCTCATTAACATTTTAATAAAGAGAATCTCTTTGCAGTGGTGCTCAGAGTTGTTCTTATTTCTCTCTGTGCAATTCCATGCTCTGAAAGGGAAAATACTATTGAGATCTGTAAGGCATGATTTGTTAGACTGAAACTAAGCACACAAATATACCAAAGCAAAATGCTCTGTAAAGGTGCTGTGTTTGAGAGAGGTGCTTGCCCAATATGTGTGATGCAAAATGGGGTTGGTTTGTGAAGAAATCATCCTTGTAAAGCCATTGGTTCTGGTCATCAGACTCTATCCAATGCTTTAGTGATGATGCTGCTGATCTATTTGGGAAGTTGGCTGGCTCTCAAGGCAGAGTCTCTCCTCAAAGGCTGTTTCACAGTGAAAATATGCTCAGTGCTGCTGAGTGCATGAATGAATAAGCCTCTGGTACCTTCTAGTCTGGCAAAATGCAGCACGAAACTCAACTTGCTCTGTCCTTTCTCCTGTCCCAGGTAAGAAATTTGTGTTTGTCCTTGCTTTCTTTCATCTTGCTGCTTTTGTGCATTTGGATTTTAACGTATTTGTAATTCAGGTCTGATTTCTGAGTAATTATACGCTGCTTGAATTACTGTTTAAAGATGCACGATCTCTGCTACAAGCCAGTTGCTAGGAATGTAGAATCTCATAGTTCCTTGATTCATAATTACAACAAATTTGCTCTGTGATATATAACATTTCTTTTTGTTTCCCTTCAGGAAAGGTGGTAGGGGAATCTTTAAAGTATCTCAGTTGCAGCTGCAGCAGCAATATTTTCTGTCATATCAAATGCTGCAACTTTGATTTGCTTCTCTCCTCTGTGGCTTTTGCTGGGTCGTAGGTTTATAGGCAGTTATAAGCAGCTCACATTATTTATTGCTTCTTTAAAAAAAAAGGAAAAGGGGTGAATATGGAGGAAAAATAAAACCAGACCTTGCAAAAGCTTCCCTTCCCCGTACTCTCCTGATGTATAATACTCTGTTAGTGACTTGCTATGTAGCCTTTCTCTTATTAAATGTAATAGATCCCCCTCTGCCAGAAAGCAGGGGAAAAAACACCCAGCTTTAAAAACACAGAGTTGCTAAAGCCCTGCTGCTGCTGCTGCTGTCTGTCTGAGCAGAAGGACTCGCTGGGCTTTGACTTCTCAATACCTTCTGGTTGCTCTTTTCCTCTTGCTGCTGTTACAGGGCTCACTTTTTGGAAGCTGTGGAGAGGTTTGAAAATCCTTTGTTGGTGTCCAGCTTTGTGTTAGGAGCTCTATAAACTCCTACATCTAGCAACAGCGGCACTGGCATCCTGTGCACTGAGAGAAAAGTTAATTCCTTTTTGACTTGTGATCGAGAGTGTTTGTTAACCCTTAGGGAATTGGTAGAGTATCAAACTAATGCTTGAGACACGGAGTCTGTGAGCTCCTGTTTGTGTAACTGCAATCTCCAGCAGGGATTTATTCTGTTTTTTAAAATAGGGTGATAAAGAGAGAAATGATGGGGGGGGTCACTGTTGGGAGAGCTTTATTGCGGAGAAGTAGGAAACTGTAGGGTGAACCGAACGTATACATGCTGTGGATTAAGCCTGGGATATTTGGGTCCTGGCTTAACCAGATAAGGAGTAGAAGCATGAATGTGGGTGGCTGAAGTTTATAGGACAACGGGAGACTCGGTGCCTGGGGATGGGTGTGAGCAAGCACATAGGCATTTGGGTGGGTGCTTCGGGGAGTGTAACAAATGAAAGCAGCTGCTTTGGGCCGTAGGTATGGTGTCTGAATGCACTGGGAAAGGGTGAGTTTTGAGGAGCCAGAGCAGCGTGTGCTGGTGTTATACAGTTACTTGCCTACCAGCTTGGGCTGGTAGCAGTTTCTTCTCCCTGCCAGTTCGTGCTGAGGCTCTGTGGGCTGGATATGAAGGCTGGGCAGCTTCCCCCTTCTGCTGAGCCTGGCTGGAGCCAGTGGGCAAACTGCCCCTAATGTGGCTCCCTGAAGGGCTGAGGATCCCGGGAAGGCTCCTGGGAAGCAGGAGTTGTCAAAGTGGGCTGAGATCCAGGCTGGGCTGGCAAAGATGGCTGTGGGGGGCACTGCCTGGAGAGCCAGGGAGAGTGTAAGGGTAACAGAGTGTAAGGGTAACTGACAGTGTAAGGGTAACCTGTAGGTATATTGGGCTAGTGTCCCCTCATCATGGACTTGAGACCTGCCGTATGGATTGTAGCTTGCTTGGCTTTCTCTGTGTTTCAGTCCCTTTTTTGTTCATGTTCCCTAGCACGCCTCTGAGTTAAACAGCTTGAGTTTTGGTTTTCTTTTTCTGTCCCTTGTAAGAAAAGCACTAAGTATATGATAGATGAGGACAGATTTCTAAGGCTTATTTAACTACATAAATGGCTTTTTTTTTTTTTTCTAACATTGGCATCTACATGAAAATCTGACAAGGTGCAGAACACCTGATTCCAAAAACAGCTGCCCACGTTATTGATAACTCTCAGCAAAAGTTTCTTCTCACTGAGCTGAGCTGAGTTCTAGTATAGTGCAAGGCTGAGCTCATGGTGCTTTAGCATTGTTTTGTATTCAAGTGCTCAAACTGCACATCACCTTCTTTATTAGCATATGTAGCTTTAGCTGGCAATGCCTCTACCTGGTGATATAACATATCTCAAAGTTTACTTTGTAGGTCATGTCTAAGAGCTAATGAATTAGGGAACAAATTAGACTATAATAAGGAAGTGCACATAATTCTGTCTTCAGGTATTGGTGGTTGAGTATTGTCAGGTTAAGTACGAAAAGAAAATGATTGCGCTAAGGAAAGAAAAGGGAATTACTGAAACGCTGTTTGGCTTTTCTCGTTGACACACCACACGAACAACTTTCATGTGACAGGAAAAGTAAACAGAAGAATGTGAGAAAATGCAGCCATCTGTCTGTGTAGTGGTTGTATCATATTTTGGGATTTTTTCCATAAGTTTTCTTTTCTCTCCCTCAGCAGTAGCAATGATGCCTCATACAATGCAATATGATGTTTAGTGGAATCAGCGAAGCTCGATTTTGATAAACTGACTTCTAAGCAATAGCTGTCTAATAATGCAGTACTTCCAGTGGAAGCAGGAGACAGGAATAACTTCATTTCAAAGTAATGATAGCAAAGTTTACAGCATAAAAAAGTTTGAGGAAATTATAATGTTCATGGGAACATGAACTGAAAAAAGCTTATTTTCTTATTAAAAGATAGTTTCTAAAATTATTAACTTTGTTGGTTTCTTTTCTTGTTCTGCATGTAATTCAATTGCATTTCTTAAACATTAAAGAAAATGCCATTTTAGGTGTTAAAATGATGAGGATGGGGAATCATTTTTTCATCTCAACAAAGCAGCCCATTAAGTATGTTGTAAAAATTGTGATTAACAGGTGGGTTGTGAAGGAATTTTTTCCTTTGCAAAGGTTTGCTTTATGCTATTACCAGCTGTTTGCCCCTTTTTTACCAAGAGGGAAACCAAACATTAGCCGGAGTAGCAAAAGAAGATGTTTTGTGTAATCCTTTAATTCAGGCTTACCTTTAAAACTACAAAGCATATCTGAAATATACAGCTTTATTGATCCCAAGATGACAATAAAAACTAAGTGTACTTTAGTAGCTTGTGAAGTTCACTATACAGAGTATTGTAAGCAGTAAATGCATATGGATTTTGAAGTCTATCTGATCAGTGTTTTGTCTTTTACTCAAAGGATATTTTCTAAGGCATATACCCAAATATTTCTTTAAGACAGAAGTCGTTCAGAGTCTTGCTTTGGTATGTTACGCAGTCCACGCAGACAGATGAATGAATGTAATATCTGCAAGTAAAGTTTACCAGATGAGAAATCTTTTTTTTTTGATAGCTTTAACTGTCATGTTCCACTGGATTGCAACTAAGTCAACTGGAGAAATTTATTGATTTTACAATCATTAAATCGTTACAATTGCCATTATAGTGAATAGAGAAACTTAGTGCTAAAACTCCCAAAATGTGTAGAACCTCACTGCTGTTCTTAAGCTTTTATTTTTCCAGATTTCTCCAGAAGAGGGCTCCATGCACACCTTGAAAGTCAGCACTCACGTATTAAAACCAAAAGAAATTCATCAGCTTCAAGAAAAAAGAGAAGTCTTGTTCATGCCAAGTCTGATATAATATTAAGGATTATGCTCAAATTCTGTCCAAGGATTTCCTTGTTGTATTGTGTTGCTGTAGGTCTCATTTTGTTTAAGACTGTTCATTATCTGAGAGTTCTAGAGGAAAAAGTCCTTATCTTTTGTGCTATATCTGAGTTGCAAATATGTTAGAGAAACTCAATTGCCAGTTATTACATATGATTACTTGTACTGATGAGCATTTTGCGAGCAAGCTATGCTCCTGAATGTTTCAGGCCATCAGTTTTGGTTATGTAGTCAAAAAGAGCTACTATTTGTCAGAGAGTGCACTGGAGGGAAGGTTGGCCCCTGGTGAGTTATTTTTAAGGTATTCTTGTATAGGACCTGGCAACACTCCCTACTGCTAAGCATAGGGTATTTATTGAAATAAATGCAGAAACTGGTCATGAAAATGCTCCTAGATCTACAGTATTACAATTAAACCCACTTTGTTGTGTACCACTTGAGATATTTAATTTCAGATGTGTCTCAGGCAATATACTGGGAGCTGTTTTCTGTTTCTGATGATAAAAAAATTGAAAAAGATTATTCTAGAACATGTAATAACTTTGTGCTTCGATCCATTGAGGGTTATCAACTCGATTTTTAGTGGCTTGTCAGCTAGGAAATGACTATTGTTAAAGAAATATCTTCACCCGAGGTATCTCATAAGCAACGTCTCGAGCTTAAGTCCAGACAGGTAATTTGAGTGGTACAGTGATAGAAAAAGCTTGAGCTGGGTGCCTCTGAGGAGGATGGCATTCAGAACAAAGAAATCCCTGGACCTTTGTACAATCTATGTGCCAGTTCTTCGTACTTTCTTCTTGTGCTTTGAACGTGCCTCTCAATCCAGTGGTGATTGGATCCAGTGGTCCAGGGTTGTCTTGTTCCTGATTGTATTTTTTGTCTCCAGGCAGGTCATTAGTTGATTCTTATCTTGACAGGTTGCATCTTCTGCTCATAGTCCTGGCTTCCTTATCTTCCAGTTTGCACTGGCCTTGGGGCCTCCCTTCAAAAACAAGCTGTTTGCCAAAGCAACAGTTCAACATAAGATTGGTCATTCACAGCTTTTGGCAGAAGGTTCCAGAAACTTTATTTACTCATGCTGAAAGAAGCTATTCAAACACACAGTTAAAATGTTTCAGCTAACAATTTCCAACAGTATTTCTGAAAGGTATCACAATAGACCAGTGCAACAGGAACTATTAGAATTATGTTGATGGCAACAGTGGTGCCTGTTCAAGAAGAACATAAAGTTCTGCATTTCATTTTCTTCCTGTTCTATTTTGTCAGATAAATAGGCTCTTCCCATTCTATTAATATGTAAGGACAAGCTAGATAACAGAGCTGTTAGTGTTATACTCTTCCTGCAACACTGCTGTAGTCACATCTCTAATCTTCAGCTGCTGGCTTGTACTGATGTGCTGTGTGTCAGAATTTTGGCCTCCGGTTTCGGAGTTCCTGTGCCAGCATAAGCCTTTTTTGGGGGGGGGACGAAGGAGACAGAGGATGACTGCCTCATATGGGACTTGAGGCAGAAATGTGAGGTTAGAGGGGTTTCAGCTGTTTCATTGAAATATCATTGCTCTGTCTTTGACACATGCGAGCACCAAATTAACATTTTTTTTTTGTGTATCACTAGTATTTTAACCAGAAAAAGTTCATCTGTAAAGGAAAAAAAGACAAATCTATGATGCTCGCTGGGGAGGAGAGACAGAATGAGAGAGATTTATCATCCATAGGAGACTAAGTGGGCTATAGATCTTCCCAGTTAACTCTGGACGATATTAGTGGGTTCTTGATCATGGACATATGGTTATGGCCATCACTGTGCCCTGCCCTAATCAGTAGATGGATGGGATCAGCCCAGATGGGAAACTGTGTTTTTCTATCACTTCATGTGTCCTGCAGCTAGCACAATGTTATTATATACAAATCAGTAGGATATTAAATGCCAAAAAGGAGTGAAAAATAAGACTTGCTTTATTAACCACAGTTTCATTAATTAAAGGGTTTGGAAATTTGCCCACTGCATTTTTTTTTTTAGTGTTGTGGACCACATTCTCTGTCAAATGGAAGAATCTATTTCTTTGAAATCCTCACTGTTTTGTATTAAAGGAACTAGCTCCACTGCTAACTTATCCAATATTCTACTGTTTTGCACCATTAATTTTCTTGGCTAAAGAAAAAACAAGGAATTTTTGGTGTGATAGGGCTGGTTAAAGCTGTTCTAAGAACAGACTAAAATAAATATGAGCTATTAAAAGTCGGAAGGGGTGGATCTTTTCAGCACACAGCAGTTATCAGTATCTCCAACCACTTGGAAAAGCTGATTAATGTGTTTAAATAACTTCTGATACTTATTAATATCCATATATGGATGTCTAATTTGGTATTCTTTTGGTCCTTGTTTTTAGATATAAGAACATCCACCTTCAAGCTTTTGAAGTGTCTCAAAATTAGGCAGCCATTTGCTCAAGCAAATACGTTTTTATTGCCTAAGGTTCCTCAGACTCCATTTGATAAAGGTTCTACTCTCCAAGTTATTTGAAAAAATCCCTAAAAATAGTTTTTTCTTTTTATTTCAGTCTAAATTCTTTAATCCTATTGTTGCGAACAATTGATATTTAAGTCCTTTTTGGTAATGTAGTGCATATATTTCTAAAAGCTAATATTTAATTCCCAAGGACTTTGCAGTCTGATATGTAACAAAGAACAAATAATTCTTGTGTGGATGAAGGCTAAGTTAATAGGAGTACAGACAGAAAGTGGGTTTTTAAAAGTTTGCAGATGGTTTTGGTGAATGAGGAATCACAGCAGATGGACCTTGTATTACTTGAGTGTAACAAGGACTCAAAATGCTGAAAACCGCAGGTTCTAGGCCATTAAGCTGTCATGTGTCACAGTATTGTTAAAATGACTGCCTGCAAAGAGGTACATACACATAAACTTGAATTTCATGTAAGAGATGCCTGTTTGCAAATATGTATTACTACTGAAGACTACAGCTGAATGTTACCCCGTCTTCCTCCCTTGAACTATGTTAACTGTGAGTGCTCCTTACTTGCTCTAGGGCAAAGTTAGCAAGCTTGGCTGGAAACACAGATAGGGCTGTGTTTCTGTATTGATTCTGTACATTAATGGCTATCTGCCACATGGACAGTAACACATCTGTGGCAGAGGTAGAAAGAGAATGAATACCTTCTCATATTGCTTCAAATCAATCCATAAAACAGCACATTTAGATTTGTTTGAATTATGATGGAGCAAAAAAGCATGTTACAACATATCACACTGATAATCGGCTCATCTATTTTATAGATACTTAAACTATCTCTTTTCATCGTCTTGGGATAACTTGAAATTGCAAGAAAGACCTCTGTGCAAACTGTTTTTAAATAAGAGCCTTCGAGTCAAAGACAGAGGATTTCTAACCCATAAGAGTAAAATAAAAGCTGGCAAGTGTCCACAGAGTCACTGTATAGAGGCAGACATTCTAAGCTGCTGTAAATTCATCTGGATCCACTAGGGAGCCATACCAGCATGTGTGAATTAGGAGTATGATCCATAGCTTGTACAGGCAGCATACAAGGATGGAGGATGGGAGGATCATGTAAAGTTGCCCCCTTTCCTAGCCTTTTCTAGTTTTCCTCATGTAAGATGGTCTTTGAAGTGTCTGTCATATTTTAACTTTGTACCAACTGCTGGTAACTGCTTGGGAATGGAAAAAACCCTGGGAACAGTGTTCCGAAGATCTTGTGTTTTCCCATAGTCAAACTTGCTGGCTTTGAGTTCCCCTACTGCCGAATAAGGTGTGTTTATACATTCCTCTAGAGACAACCCTCTGGTTTCCCTGAGGAACATGTTTTATCCAACAACAAACAGCTATATCAAAATGTGAAAGCTGAACATAGCATTGCACTATAGTTGACAAAGCAGGAAATCCAGAGCATCTGGTACCTTGCTCCCTAAATGAAAGGATATGGAATTATCCATTAGGTTGGATGGGCATTTCCTTCCCCATTAACCCATTGTCTCAGAGCCTTGTCAGAGGAAGCTGAGCAACTCCAACTATGATATGCAGCAGGAATGGTTATCTCAGCTGCAGGTTTAAGCTGTTCAGTACCATTAGATAACTAACCAAATTAGGAGGTGTTCATTTTGACCTTTTGCCACGATATTTGTTGGATTTACACAGATTAGTTATCAACGCAGAAGTGCGGCATTCTGTGCAGTGAGAATATTGATTATTGCAATCTGAGTTTAGTTCAGTTCTGCTCTTTAGATTAAAACTTTGGACACAATGTGTTACCAGGAAAAGAGATAAGAATGCTAGGAATAAATCATGAAACTTTTGTATCTTGTAGAAATTACTCCTGGTGTTGCACATCTCTCCACTTTAGTTTTCTGATTTGCAATAGCAAAACCCTGTTACTTGCTCTAATATGGGAGCAGGTCTCCAGTGGACATGGATTGATTGCACTGTCCTGCTTTGTGTTATCTAGGTGAAGGATGTTTAGTATCGATGTCATGCACATTTCTACTATGTGCATACTGGGAGGCTTACATGGCTTTTATTAGTATTATATCTGAGCACCCTGCAAATGGTAATGAATTTATCCTTGCTTCCCTAAAGTGACTGCTGAGTTACGACAGGAACATTACTCTGAAATGGGAGACAGCCTCCGACATCTGTCCATTTCAATGACTTTAGCTCTGTTATCTTTGTTGAGTAATGATGTAGGCTTCTGTCACTGGTGCTGCTGGTGTTGATTCAGTACTCACAGTTCATTGTGCTATACAAAAATTAATTCTGATTGGAGGGAGCCCAGAATAAATTTGGTCTTAAGCCAATCAGAAGCTTGTGTATGTAATACTATTTTAATAATATTGCTCAACTTTCGAGAATATAATTAGGTATAATTAGCCAGAGAACCATCTATATCTATACAGCCAGATTTTTGTGTACATAGGAAATCAAGGAGAAAAAAAAATTAGCGAATAACTGCAGAGAGTTCTTAAGCATAGAGAAAACAGAGTGTACTTGCCCATAACTGGTGTTTATGTGATAGCTGCCGGTAAAATGATCAGCTGAAGTAAAGGAGAAGGATGAGGCTGGCAGTGCTATATATACTCACAGCATTTGAGACTGAAACAGTGTGGGATAGAAGACAGGGGCAGATAATATACAACCAAGTATGCTTCCAGTTCTTGGGTTGGATATTTCTGCTGCAATGTGAAACATTTCTCCCACTGTCTGTTCACTGGTAAATGTTCCAGTCTTCTTTCCTTTCCTCAGAATGGAGGAAGCAGAGATACTGAACATCTGGGCTTCTCTGGTATGAAGTAAGCTGCTCTTCCACTCCTATGTCTAGCTTCTGGAAGTGTGATGTTGTCCTCCTAAAGTGTTATTGTTAGTGAGAAGCACCTAAATATTTGAAGTCCTTGGGGGAGGGTGGAGGGGGGGAGAAATCATGCTACATGGATGGACCATTTGTTAAAAGCTCCAAATAAGAGAATCTGTAGACTTGTATAGGTTATTGAAAGCTGATCTCTGACTTTGCGGAACAGCTACCTCTTCGTATATGGTTATGTCCTTCTGGAATGAGAATTCAATCTTACACTTGCTTCCCAAGAATACAGTTTTCAAAGTGTTTGCTTCTTCTTGTGTTCAAACACAGAACCTGTTTCTTGCTGTGCATGGGAGCTAAACGTTGATTGTTAAGTGGCTGAAGGAGTTTGGCTAAAATAGAAACTGACTTGATTGTCTACTGTAACTCATGTTGAACCCAAACAGAATCATTTCCCCAACTTGTTCTTGGCTTCTGATTTCTGTGTGCTCTGTGTTTGTGGGGTCTAGCTGGGATATGAAGGAAGAAAAAGCAATCATGCAGAGCATGAGTTGTTCTCCCTGCCTTACCTCCGGGCTGACTGGAAGCATCAGCATTCCTGTTATTTCCTTGTTCAAATTACTTTTTCTCTGTTCCACTTCATCTGCTCAAGAAGAGTCAGATAGTCTGAGTGCTTTTAGTTTTTCTATTCACTCTCTTCTGGAACTTCTAATGTTGGGGGAAAGAATGAATAGCTTTTACTACTGTAGTTGAATTTAAGCTTTGACAAGCCCTTTTGGAAAGTCCATCTCTGTTTCCGGTGCTTAGACATTTTCCTTTTGGTGACAGATGTGAAAATTATTTACCTGCAGCAAGAGAAACACCAGATGCACCTAAGGAGTCTCTTTTAGCATTTTCTGTAGGTCCTGATTATTTTCTCTGGGTAATCTGCAGATTCCCTAAAGTTAGTGCAGTGTTAAATTGTAACCGTTAGCTAATGTGGTTAGGCTGCTCTAAGTCTTGTACTATTAGTACTGGTAGACCAGTACTAACAGTGTACCAGATCCATATTTTGTGTGTTTCTTCCTATGTTCATATTACCCTACTCCTTTTTCCCACAGTCCTGTAAGGTAGTCTGTTTGCCTACACATGTGGGGAAGAGGACTTAATTTAGCTGCCCCATTAAGACCTTTATGTTGGTGATCTCTTAGAGCCAGAAGTGCTGGGATAGTTAGTAATAAGCATGCTGATATAGCTGCTGAATTTCTTCTCTCCTTCCTTGTCTGACTGAGGAATACAAGAAAGATAGTTAAACCTTAACACACAAAAAAAGGAAAACAAAACCAATGGAGAAAACCAAAATATTGTTAAGTGTCCTGCAACTTTTTGTGGCTGTTAAAGTTTGAAAATTATTAAATTATATTGAATAATTTATATCTATACTTATATATTAATAATTTATATTATTTATATTTATATTAGTTAACAGGTGTATACAGGAATGGAGCACAGCATCTAGTTTGATTCTGCTTGATTTCCACATCTTCATTTTCATTCAGACTTAACTGCTAGTTCAGGCTGACACCCGCATCCCGAACCCTTGCTCGTGTCTGGATCTGAAGCTGTTAGCATCAGGAAACAGCAGTACTTTGTTTTATACACATTTGTGTGTGTATAAACAAGGTGGTTAACAAAAGGCAGGAAACTTCATCTGTATCTGCTTCTAGCATTCATTAGCTCTCCCGTACACTTTATTTTGGCGGGACTTGTTTATTATCACTTGCTGTAAGCCTTAATGGACAATGTTTATCTCTGTCTGCTGCTTTGACGTTGTTGTGTTCATCATCATTAAATCCATGTTACTGAAACTTTGCAAAACTGGTTACTGCACAGATGAAATAAGACTCAGCGATATCTTCAACTAATTGAGTACTGAGGTTGCAGAGGGAATGGGAAAGGGCACAAGAGAGGGCAAACCGTGCATACGCCATGAGGCCAAACCAGCCTTCATTGCAGGAGACCATATTGCAGTTTGTTTTGAAACTTTCTGTGCCACTTTAACAATCTGAAATTATTTGCTGTGTATCAGAAAGGTTGTTTCCCACATGTCCTCTGTGTAACACAAGCATACTTTCAGACTGCATACTCATGAAAGTATGTCCCAGAGGAAATTAAAAGGCAGGAGAGGGCCAGAGAACCTGGGAGGAGAAGGACACCAGTTATGGCTTTCTAGTAATAAGCCAGGAAAATCTGTGCAATGTCTTTCTGAAATAAGTATTATGGGGCATCTGTTATGAGAGATAAATGCTCCAAAGTTTTGTCAGATATTACGCTATTTTCCCTTCCCCAGACACGTTTTCTAACATATAACTTCACAGACTTATCCTCTTTCTTTTTTTTTCTGACATCTCTTAGAGGCCAGCTGAAGAACAAAGATTAAAGGGAAGAGAATCTGACTTCAGGCACATTGGCAAACTGTTAGTTTTCTGCAGATTCTTCCATCTTAAAACGGAAACAACCCTCCCCTGACAACTGAGCATACACTTCACCTACAATGATTCTACTTCTGAAATTGTATATCTGGGGTGTTTGCGCGACTCACCATTCATCCGGCAATGCTTGACTTTAAGTACTGATAAAGAGAACTCAGCACAGTCCAAATACATTTGACCTTTCGAAACATTGGAAACAAAAATAAAACAAGTTACTTTGCAGTTTTTCCTTGCACATGTCTAATGGCTGAAAGCAAACTAGCATTCTTAATTCTCCTGTCGTAGCATAGAGGCTTCAAGGCCTGAGATCCACCGTTTTATATCTGCTGTTGCCAGGATAGTGTGTGTGAGTTGGCTTTGATTGCTCCAGTTCAGGAATGGGCCTGTAGTTCAGGTCTGCTGGATCCTCAGATCTTTTATTGTTTCATAAACTATATTTGTATGGTTGGAATGCTGGCCTTGGTTCACTTGCCTGGTGGACAGGAGTCTGTATTTCAAGTATCACTGCCACTGCCACTGCTACTTTAAATCAGTAATACCAACATAAATGTAAGGCTTGGGTAGCAGTGGAAAGTCTCTGCCTAAATCCTCAGCTAACCACATCTTTAGTTAATTTGGTTGCAGCCACCTTTTAATACCATGGCGAGCAACTTGAACAAGTGAGCAAATCCCCTTGTTTAGTTAGCACTGCAGTAGGCTTGTTACAGGGTTTATTCTTACCCTTAGTGAACCTCTTTGGGAAGGGCTGGTCTTTTAAATAGCAGCCTGTCTGAGTCAGGGACATGCCAGTCCTCTTACGCTGCCACTTCCGATTTTGGGACTGCTCCTGGGGAATATGTGTAGTTCTGAATATGGCTCCAAACATGATGGGAACTGAAGATCTCCTTCCTTTCCCTCATAAAACTGTTGTTGATTTGTGAGGCATTCCTTTGGTTTAAAAGCAGGGGAAGTACATGCAGTACATCTCTCCCAGCCTGCTAGCTAGATGTACATGGTGTGCAGAGACCTCTGCCAAGCACTGGGGATAGAAGAAGGTTTTGAATGATCAGGGTGTACTTTCCTCTTAAGCCTCTTTGAAGAAAGGGAAGCCTACATAGCACCTGATGTAGGGTTCTGGCATGGTATTGCTGCAAGTACTTTCGGTATTTCAAAAACTACTTTGCAGCTGGTGCACTGGAATTTGGCTATTGTTTGGGTCTAAATCTGCTTGACTCTAAACAATAGTCCCTCCTTCACATATTTGTACTACCCTGCTGCCTGTCATAGGTCGGTCAAACCTACTGCAGCAGAGAGGAACATTTTTCCTTTCTCATCCCACCTTCTTATTTCCTGGTTCACTGTATAGTTGCCTCCTGTGGCTGTGGTTACACGGATTTCATTAATAGCAGATCTTGAACAATCTGCTTAAATAATAATCAGTGTGTCTTTTAATTTGCCCTTCTTCCATATGTTTGCTGTGAATCAGTGAGCTACCTGATCAGCTAACTACCTTAGCATCTGTAAACAAATTTCTCTGGTTTTGTTCAGTGCTATGGGCAAGGCTTCTTTCTGAAGCAAGGTTCCTGGACTGGAAGGTGTCTACCCTGAATAGAGAGGAATGAAAGTAAGTGTGTAGTTTAATGGATAAAGAGCATCCTTCATGGATGGGATTCCTTGGTATTCTGTCTTGCTTAGTAGCCCTCTGTTGTAAAATAAGTAATTAGTCCCTGGAGAAGCAGCACTAATACGTTGAAAGTTCCATGTCTCCCAGACAAGGATTTAGCTGTTCTCTTCAAAAAAAAGCTGCTTTTTGCTTAGTCTCCTTCTGGCCAAGGTATTTTATTTGTGCAACAGCCTAGCTTTGGCTGGACAAAAGTAGGGCAGGGGGCTTTCTTAAGCAATGATTGTGGATCCTTGGGCTGAGGAGGCTTTTGAGCTTCACTGAGAATCTGAACAGTAAAGCAGTGCCTTTTCCCACCAGCCACATGTTTAAGGCTGACTTTTGGCATGAATACAAAGTTTGGTGTCAACCATCTTCCATTACCAAATATAGTGTAAATCTTACTGACAGGGTTTCCAGGCAGCTGTGCCTGGGGAGGATGTAGGCAGTGAATGTGTCTGAACAACAGAAGTAATTTCTGATCTCTGTGCTTAGCACTGAAGCACACACACCAACAGGATCAGGAGAAAAGGGTTCTTTCTTTCTCCATCTCTTGCCCTGTTTCCATGTGGACCCTCTCCCTTCAGTTGTGACATGCCTTACTGTGCTTGGCTAGTGCTCCTGTGGGCAGAGACCACCCTGGCACTAGGGAATGGCTGCTGGATAACTGCACTCAGAATGTTTAGAGCCTCACTTCTCTCTTAACAGCCTCATCCTTCTTGAGCATCTTGATTTCAAGTGTCTGTTGAAGCACTGTAAACAGATTTCCTTCGGTTGTGTGGCACTGCATGCTGTGTTGCAATACATTTTGTCTACTTTAAATCTGTTAGTGATTCATTAGCTTACAGTTCCAAAAACCAATTCCAAAGGGATCACTCATCTCCCTAGAGCAGTGAAGATATTTTCAAGTTGGCTACACAGTGTTATGGCAGTGTGTTTGAGACTTGCATCGAGTCTCAAATCATGTGGCAATGATACTGCCAAAGGCTGCCAATTCAATGGGGGATTGCACACAGATTCCATGGGTGGGAACTTGCAATATTATTAGGCACAGCTAATAATAGTTCCTCTTGACTTCTGAAATGTCAGAATGGACTCATGAGTAGCTGCACTTTGGAAAGTATTAACCTTTTTTTTTGCCATCAGGAGTAGTCCATAACTTGTTCGGTGCTGCCTTATGCAGTATATTAGAAATGAGGAGTCTTAATATATCTGTCTGTGAATTGACTAGTGTCAAGGTCTGAGTTGCAGCATCTGTCTGGATACTGACGACTGTCTTGTACCTGTACTATGACTAGTAAAATATACTTCTGCTATCCAGAGATTCCTAAGATCTATTGAGCATATGTTTGCCTCTTTTTACCTATCTGCAAAGGGCTTTGAAACCTAATAGTGAGAAACCTCAAGTGTACTACAAAAAAAACCACACACCCAAATAAACTGTATCATAAACAAGCAGCTCTGTTTTCTTTGAGAGGAGCCAGTTACTGTCTAAGATACCAGTCCCTGAGTTTGGTCTCCAGGGTTTTTGGAGTTTCTGGGTGTACCTGCCAGACCAGTAGCTCTAGAGCTGGGCCTTTGGGCAGGGAACAATAACTTCTTTGCTGAGAATGTCAAGTTTTCAATTGCTTTTTGAACCAAGTGAAACAAAAAGTAAAATATTTCTATATGCTCTGTGGAGCTAAGTTTTTTACTCTTTCCTACACTAGCCATTTATTTCTTTTTGCTGTCTAGTGCATCCAGCACGGTATGAGCAGTATGTCTCTAGCTGCAGGATTTACTGGACTGCTGGAAGTGAATCAGTAAGGGATTTTGATATGTTTGCTCCAGAGCTGCAGAAACTGATGAATGAAAAAACTACAAAAAACAAGTTCTTTTAGTCAAAAGATGTTAGCATTTAGAAGACTGAGAAATTAAGCCATGAACTTTTGTGTCCTTTTGAGGATATAACTAAAAGCATAGCTCCAAGGCATAGGAGATGAGTTTCAAGAGACACTGGACACTTGTCTCTCCTTGTGATTGGACTAAAGTTGTGGCACTTGCCTCTTGCCAATACAACATTGCCTGGGAATTTTATGAAACTAAGCCCTTAGCTGGAAAGCAATACAAAGACAAGGGAAAGATGGATACCTTATATTCAGAGTGCCTCTTCTCAATTGCCTGTTACAGCTATTTACTACAGTTAAGAGCACCTGGTGCATTTATCTTTCAAAGCAGAGTTGCACCACTGTCGGCTATGGATAACCTTGCAAAATGGAGGGGGGCCTCACTTTCTGTATGCTGCTATACCTCTTATTCTCTTTTTTTTTGATTTCTGTGAGAAGTTAGATGATAATATCACTTAAGAGCAGGAAAAAGTACAAAGCAAGAAAGTAGATGGTGCACAGTGCTATAGGAAGTCTTTACTAAGTAGGGTCATAGTTCAGGAGCCCCAGATTGCACATCAGTACACATTTTCCCTGGTATTAAGCACAGAGAGGAGCATGTTTTGTTGGGAGGGATCTTGGAAAGAGTCCTCACTCTTTCTATTTATTGGAAGTAAAACTTTAATTAAACTAAGTAGTTTGTATCTTAATGGAAAAATCCATCCCTCTGTTTCTGCAGAGCATCTATCTGCCAGTATTTAATCCTTGCCTTAATGATACATTGCAGTCATCCCGTGACAAAGAAGATGTATTTTTAGTTTACTTGTGTAGTGCAGTGAACAGAATGACTTCACCTGAAATGGAATCTTGACTGTTGTCATTATTGTTATTGTTCAACAATCTGAAAAATATCATTGACATCAATGCTTTTCTAAAAGATTAAGGATCGATGAATATTTTATTTTTTCCTTTCTGAGTTTCTATTTTTTTTTTTCCTTCAGGAGAAGGAAAATGACAGAATTCTATCATTTTTCTTGGTTGGCACCTTGTGAGTGTTTAAAGCAAGTTGTGTGCTTACAAATCCAAAAAAAACAACCCAGTAAATATTTCTCTTGTAATAAGTTCTCTTATTCGTCGTTCATTTGCTATACCTCATCCCCTCTGCTCTTTAAGTCATGGTAACCAGGCACTAGAAAACATATTTTATATGAGGATCTATGTGAGTTCTGGCAGAGGGACAATGGATTCCTATCAGCTCCTCTTCACCACTGCTGGATAAACCCCATTTTTACAGACTCACAGAAATCATCACACTGTCCTTCAATTCAAGATCATCCTCCTTTGTAATCCTGACAGGTACTAATATACAAAGGCATTAATGGAACTATGAAACTAAATTGTAGGTATTCTTAAAGATGCAATGTCAAACAAGTCAGTAGCACATATGACAATTGTTGGATCCATGTTTCGATTGTGCATTAGACTTGTTGAAAGAATTAGGTTCTTATTCTGTCCTCATGAAGTCTGCAGGTAGCTGTGATGAAATAAAAGAGTGGGAGTGGTCTATGGGGAATGCTTCTCAGTCTCCACAAAGGAACAAATCACTACAGTTTTCTCCTTCCCTGGAATGATATGTAGACTGAGCTTTGAAGTAGGTACACAATCAACCCTTAGAAAAGTATTGGTGAAGACACCATATTCTCAAATGGCTCAAACTGCCATGTAAGTCACTGCTTCCCATTGTGTGCAGTCTTACTATGAGATGATCTGAGGGCAACTGTGAGAAGTGTTTCCTGGCCAAATCTTCCCACATAACTAAGTTAGTATATGTGTAGTATCCTATGCAGCCCAGAAATATAACATTTAATGTCCTCAGTGAAATATTAGCTAGAATTCTAACATCTTACATGCAATAACTTGAAGCTGGCTACTGCAAATTATTTTTTTCTTTTTATAGCACAATACAAGCTAAAGTTTAAGACTGATAGTTAAGAATTAGTTATTTTAATAGTATTTCATCAGACTCCTGTATGTGAAATGCTTGGTAAGAAACACAGTAATATTTCTCAGTATGAGTAATACAATTCAAATATGAATTTATATTTATAGTAACCGTATGTTTATATTTCTTCAATGCTAGCACTTTTTTTAGATATCTATTTTAGCAGACATAGAGCATTTGGAATGAAAGGCTTGATTTTTAAAATTTGTCATTATTTTGGCTTTATATTTGAGAGCAATTATTGTAATTGTTTCTAAAAATCCAAGTTGTATATCAAAGTGTCAGTAACAGTTAAATATTTTGTCTGTTTTCTTGGTTTAATATTTAGGTTAGAAACACAAAATAAAAATCAATTTTAATTCTCTGCAGGGTCTTTAAAATTCAATTAGGCTAGGGTATTATAAACAAAACTATGATACAAAAAAAAGTAAACATTCCTGAGCTTCTAGTAAACATGCATATGGCTGAATGTCATTGTTATTCTTATATCTTTAATAGTAAGTTGCAAGGCTCTTCGAAATATTATCTAAATACTGACAACATTTTCAGTGTTAGTACAATGCATTCAGGTCTTTTGTGCAGTCTCTGCCTATTAAGGACAAACCACAGAACTACCTGACCTGCCTATAACACACACTGTTGTACTTCTCTTTGTTAAGTACAAATTTCAGAGTTCAAATTTGAGATTTTGGAATCCGAACTAGAGTGAAGCCTTTCATGGTAGAGAGAAGAGATGGAATGTGAAGGCATTAGGTACTGCAATCAAGAGAATGTTATTTGAAGGTATAATCATTGTGGGTGTGTGTGTATACAAAATGTGAAAGTATGGGGGAACACATACACTGCAGGTCAGGCAAAAACAGAGGTAAGCTTTGCAGATTTTCTCATACTACAGTGTCTTTTTTTACAGGGTTAATACTTGGTTTGTAACTTTGAAGTCTCTTAGCTTGCATTCACACTTTAAGATTGAAGCTTCTGAAATTAAAAAAATATGTGACTCAATTTGGGTTTCACTTCAGATTCCTCTAAACTGAATCTGAGATATTGATATAAAATCCAGTCAGAACAGTCCTAACTCTTGCTCACACCAAAATGTGCATTATTGCTACGAAAGCAAGCGCTCACATAAGCCGTTATGAAAAGCAAGGATGGAGTGTTTTTATCTTCAAAATAACCTAGCCCAGCTGTATACTGGACTTGCAGATTTATGCTTGATAAATACTTACAATGACAGCACTGGTAAAGAAACAGCAACCGTGACCAGAAATGTGCATGGAGTAGTTTGAAGACTGGTCTTTTATAAGTACAAATAAAGACTGTCTAGGTTTGACGGCTTTTCAAATGTCTGGTTGTTATCCTAAAGAGCATCATTCAGGACCATGAGGATTCCTTCCTTCCTGTAAAGTTTTAGGAGGCTGGATCTGCTAATTTTTTAACACAAGTGCTCCTTGCCTTAATATGCAACTTTGCAGAAGGATTTCTTATTTGGAAAAGCATTAACCCACATGAATTCTAGCTAAAAGGATTTTGGCCTGTATAAGCCATAGCAGTTGCCACTTTGAGATTCTGGAAATACTTGCTCACAAGAGAATACTGATGTGATGTTTAGAAAGAGCCTGAAAGCGAAATGTCAAAATATGTGCAGGCCTTAGAGATGCATTAGGTGTAACTATATGCAGAATTACTTAGAGCAGACTACAGAATGGTGGTTTTATTTTCCCTTGTGGTGTCATGTTACAGTAGAAAATTGTGTGTAAAGGATGCAATGGAATGTGTTTCCTTTTTTTCTCCTGCTTTTAAGTACAGTGACATGTCCTAATTTAGACCTAATTTTCGTTCCTGTAACATTAGTTGTAATAATGTCTAACGTCCTCAGAATTAATTTGACTGGAAAAATTCCAGAAGGACTTTCAATTTTTCTCATTAAAAACATTATCGATGTCTTAATTAGGCACTGTTATTAATGGTAATATTACTCAATTTAGAACTACACACTTAAGATGTGGTTACCTCTAGCGTGATTAGTCAGAGAAGCTCTGCTACGCAAGGATGAACACCAGAATTTTGAACAGTTAAATATTTAGAGCCAGATGCTCAGCTGTGTAAACTGTGTGTCTACTGTGAACTCAATGGAGCTAGTCTAGTGTCTGTTAACTGAGGGCTTGATATCTAAAGCTGTAAACAATTTTTTCTGGCTGATGTCCCTCACTGTTTCTCCTTTTCCTTTCTGCCATTTGTAGCTTTTATCTCTAAGTGATGTACTTATGATAAAGTAAGTTTATGTAATAATACTTATATATTCTTGTCTCCAGTATAAGCTGTTTAACTGCTGAAATTAAGCTGGAGTCACTCTGTACTTTTATTTCTTCTTCTCCATGTTATCCCAGGGGGATTTCACTGACTTATGTGAACTCGCTCCTCATTTAGAACACAGTTCAAGGACCTTTTCTCAATTTCTTCGACACTAATGGGCTCTGTTACAAGCTTCAAGTTGTGGTAATTCACTTTACTTGATGAGGGCCTTCTGCTGCTATATATAAGGGTAGAATTAGGTGGAACATGTTATTTGCTTGCCTAGACACAGATTTATACAAACTTTTTAAGTATTCTGTCGACCAGTTAATGTGTGTGTTTTCCTGTTAGAAGACTGAAAGGAGCTATTTAGATTTACTATATTTGTGCCTGGCTTCATTAGGAAAAAAGAACCCATGAGAGAGTTCAAGTGTTCAGTTCTGTAATTACTGGCTGTCACTCCTGTTTGTTACTTATATTTGTTGTGATTGTGAGTGGGAAAGGCTGCTGGCCACGTTGGCTGCCACATGTTGCTCTGTAATTTTAATTGGGGGAGCTTTATAAAATAAAGCCTGTGTTTGATTATCATAAGGGTGTAAGACTTCACTTATCTTCCCCCAGGCCCCCACAACGAATGTTTCAGCTTTTTAAATTATCTGGAAAGTGAGGTATCTAAATCAAATGGAATATAACACTGCAAATTTTTCTACTTTCTGCTACTCAATCCTAAGAGTTTTCAATGTGTAAAATGTCACCTTAGCTATGTACAAGCTCATTTGCCTGGCAGAAAAAGATAATTCTTATGTAAACTGTATGAAACCCAGGTTTGAATCACCTTGCAGGTAGTTTAACCATGAAATGAAGAGTTATCATGTGTTGAGGTTAAGATGGACAGATGTGCATGAGGCTGTTAAAGCAAAAGGCATCTGGATATATAATTGGTATATTGGATAGTATTGAAGTCTCAAAATGGTACAGACATTTGCATCTGTGCACTGGTGTATATAATGACAAGTTATTTGGGGTAGTAGGGTGTGAAGCTTAAAAGAAGCTTAATGGCTTTTCTTTCAATAAATCATTTCACTACAGCAGTGTCATATTATATTAGCTTGTAATTCTGTAAAAGTTAAAATTGAGCATAATGTTGCATATAATTCTAGAACATCTGGTAGCAATATCTAGTAGCAGCTGTTTAGTACCTGAAATATAAACAAAACATGATTTTATCCATAGTTGTCATAGTTAATTTTCCTGGAAGTACTAGTTTTTGAGAAGGCGCACTAAGAAATAGGTCTTGTCAGAAGGAAGAATAGGTGGAAAATGAGATACTGCTTAAAACTTGAGCAAACAGAGCAGAGAATTGCATAAAATTTAGACTAGGAATAGTGGTATGCTTATATTTTTTTTTCTACTGAAATTAAAAAAAAGCTTTAGAAGAAATCCTAAAATGAATTATAGTTCTTAAGTACAATGTGCTATGGCACTGAAGAACATAATATTAATACAATTTTAACAGATTACAATTTTTTTTACTTTTTTTTTCAATCCATACCCTGATGGGAGAAATTATCTAGTGCTTTGACTGTGCTGATGTACATATAATTGGGTTACTGTTACTTGAAAAATGAAAAAAACAAGCAAAAAGAAACTCACTTCACAAACAAAACTGAAAACGAAGTAAAGATTATGTGATGGCAGTGTTTTTGCCCTCCTGCAGTTCACTTATTACTTTTGCTGTCTTGTTCTAACTTTGCAGTCAAAGGAAATGTGTGGATTGCATTGTTGCATGACAGGAGAGCAGACAGAAAATGTGCCTTTAGGCTGCTGCAACTTGTATTGCAACCTGTAATACCACCCAGATGCCACTCTGAAGTTTCATGTTTCAGGCTCTCTCTTTCTGTCCTAGGGCATCAGACAAATTTAATCATTGAGGGTGAGATGATGTAGCATCAGCTGAGTCTCCTCTGGACATGGAGAATTTAACTTTTTTAACATAAATCTTTCTTGTCCGGTGTATTTCAGATACTGCTAGCGATAGTAATGTGGTGTATGGTAGAACTGAATGTGCACAATCAAGTACCTGTTCATGTGGCATGTCCCTATAAATTGTGCCTTTTAAATCTTGCCACTGTAAGAAGCAGGGACATTAGCCAAATAATCTGACTTCATTGTAGCAGCTGACTTCTACTTGTAACAGATTCTGGCCATTCTGGAGTCAATGATGGGATTTATACAGAAGCAGATTAAAATCTCGGAATACTGCAGAGGGCCAAAAATTGTGCATGTGGTACCAGCATCTTTTCTTTCTCCTTTGATGCCCCTTTCGTGATTCCTTTGGGGTATGAATTCTATTTGGGGCACAAATATTCTAGTAACCCATTTATCCAGTCATGTTTAAACTGTCTGTACAGAATAATATCACTTCGAGAGTAGACTAACGTTGATATGACACACAAATAGGTTTTCTCACTCTGTATTTCTGACAAGGATCCCTGTTGAGAGCAAACAGTTAACTGTGATACCAACTGTGTGTTTTTCCTTTTCACTACCCAGTAAGGACACAAGAGGACTTTTTAAGAACATGAGCATAATGAAGTTTATTTCTGTCTGGGGCATTGGTATTCTTTTGATGTTTGTTTATTTCCAGATGTGATTAACAGTCACCTATCCAGCATCTTGATATGTGTCTGCTATGAGCCTGAATGTATGCGTTGCAGAACAAGTAGATCTCTGTGGCTGTGAAGGAACAATTTTTGTGTCATTCTCGGCACATTTAACTAGAAAAATTCCTTCTTTTCTGTTACAGTGAAGTGACATTTCAATGGATGATTCAGGAGCTATACCTGTATGTTCAATTTAAAAACATTATGCAGTATGGATATTCAAGTGTAAATAAATTATAATCATAGTCTTATTATGAAAGATGCTAAATATTAGTAATTTTATATTATAATTCATTATGGATGACATTCTGGCTCCCAGTGGGCTGATTGTAAGACTCTCTTGGCCTCAGTAATGTTAGGATTTCACCATAAACGTTACTAAAAAATAAAATGATGACATTTCATTTCTTAATCTAATTAATCTTAATTACTTGCATAATAATTTTGTGTGTCATCTTATTCTAAAGACTTGGAAGTGAACTGCAAACTGTGACCTAAATCCTGCAGTTTTTGACTCTCTGATATATGACTCCTTATATCTGCATACATACTGTATTTGTACTCATTCCTCAGCGCTTACAGGATCTTTGCTTGATTGCATGTACAGTGTAACCAAACCTTAGCTGTTGCTGTCCAGAAAGTGATGCTCTTTCAAACAGCAAATGCAGTAAATGATCACCAGCTGCAGCTACTGCAGGTTGAACAGCAGTGCTAATGAATTAGAGTCATGGAATTGTTTAGGCTGTAAAAGACATTTAAGATCATCCTAACCATTAACACTATGCTACCTAGCCCACTGCAAGTCATGTCCCCAAGTGCCATATATCTACACATCTTTTAACTACATCCGGTGATGGTGACTCCACCACTTCCTGTGCAGCCTGTTCCAATGCTTGACAACACTCAAAGTCCAATCTAAAACTACCCTGGTGCAACTTGAGGCCGTTTACTTTTGCCCTATCATTTTTACATGAGAGAAGACTGACCCCACCTTTACAGTACTGTCAGAGGGAGGAAAACTTTTGGAGACTTCAAAACTTAATGAGAAATGTAGTCTTTGAAGCTTTGAGCAGGAGGTTGCACTCACTGACCTCCAGAAGACTCTTCCCATGTGAGTAGCCTATGACTGTGATGATCTTGTTATTTGTAGTATCCTTCTTGCAAAATTCTCTTCTTTTGGACATATTTATCTTGAACTGAAATTGGATTGTGGTCTTACTGTAGTTTTAAAGATGGGGAGAATAAAACCTATATATTGCAAGGGAAGCAATTTTCTGGTCTGACCGCAAATGAAAATAGGCTTTAAAAGTATGATAAACAAGAGGAAAAATTTCTAATGCTGTCAGTATTTCTGCTCATGACTTTCATTCTCTATAATTTACTCTGCCTTTTAAATGACAAAACATATCAAATACAACGTAAGTAAATTCTCAAGTGCTGTTGGTAGCTTGTATCATGATGTAATACCAAATAGCAACTTACAGCTGATAAACTTTGAATTTAACTTTGTTCCCAGAAAGCTAATATATGCTTTCTATTTTGCTGGATCTCTGCTCCAGTAAGTGGGTTGGTATTGTGGAGGACATTCTACTGAGTTGATATGTCATGATATTTCTTTTCTGAAAGAAAACAGGGAAAGGGATCTGTTTGATCTCATTAAACAAATGTTAAACTTGAAATTGACTGCATCAGGTGAATTGGACTTGGATTGTGTATGTATTCTGAAGAGGTTCAATAGCTTTGTTAAATAAAAGTTTTGATATCACTAAGGTATGGAGAATTATAATTCCAATATTTGGTAATATTTTTGCTTGCATTGCAGCAGAATCTAGATATTCTGTATTAGACACCAAGCATGTTTCTTTTTTAAAGACAAACAAAACCAGCAAAAAAAAAAAGGGCAAAAAAATCCCAAAATGACAGTTCTTGTATTTCTCATCAAGAGGAAAACACATGTTATCAATGGTGAGGGCATTTACAGTGCAAGTACTGTTAACACAGCCTTTTCAGATTCTTAGTAGCCCTTGATAGTTCCCTGCTGCAACAAGCATAAGTGAATTATGACGAGATTTTGATTGAACTACACAGTGACTTTGTATACTTTTTATTTTTCAGATATTTTAGGATGGGCATCGTCAGTCTTCACTGAATATGAATACGGGCATTTTAATGGCCCTTTATAATCTCTGCCCCTATTTATTGAAATGTCAGCAATCTCTTTTACCAGTGATGGGAGCAGTGATGCAAATATTTTCTGCTATGCTGTTAATCTGATCAGGGAGCAGCTATCTGAGAACATTTGCAAGGCTGCTTTATTGTCCCCATTCAACTGTTCTTTAAAATTCCCCTCTCTTGTAATGAATCAGTAACTGCTCTGTAGTAATTGGAAAGTAATATTTATCAGTACTGTCTTATGCTCCTCTCTGAATTATTTGTTGTATTGTAAGCTGGATGTCTGGGGCATGTGATTTTTCTTCTGAATGGACACTGGTGAGGGACTATTCATTAGGGACTGTAGTGATAGGACAAGGGGTAACGGGTTGAAACTTAAACAGCAGAGGTTTAGACTGGATATAAGGAAGAAGTTCTTTACTGTGAGGGTGCTGAGGTACTGGAATGGGTTGCCCAGGGAGGTGGTAAATGCTCCATCCCTGGCAGTGTTCAAGACCAGGTTGGATGAAGCCTTGAGTGATATGGTTTAGTGCGAGGTGTCCCTGCCCATGGCAGGGGGGTTGGAACTGGATGATATTAAGGTCCTTTCTAACCCTAACTATTCTATAATTCTATGATTCTATGGCACAGGTAACCTACCACTAATCGTATAAATAAGAAACACAAATGCAAATCCCAGAAACCTTGTTGAGATATTAGATCAGTCTAAGCAAGCGTAGTATGAAACATTGATATCAACTCTGAATCTCAGTCTCTTGAACATATTCATGCTACTTCTCATGTATTCACAGGCAGTTGCTAATGGTGTTTTCTGTTTTGTTCCCTCCTGGTACTTACCAATTAGTGACTAAAAGACAGCTTTGAGAGCAAGATAGGAGAAGGAGATGTATTCAAACTATCCAGATTTAAGAGCTTAAGCTAGATACCTAAGCTTTCTGATGGTAATTGAACCTTTAGTAGACAAATGAAGGCATCTAAATTAGGAATCTGCTTCTTTCTTCTGACAGTCTCGTGAAGATGTATGCCTAATTTTGACAAGTTCTGTAGCTTGAATGATCTAAGCTACAGTCTCATTTAATTTTTTAAGCCCTTTGAGCCTTTGAAAAAAGGGGAGATTGAGCTATGACAGACCTATGAACTCCTTCACTGGGGGGTTTAGGGTGCCCTTGTCTGCATGCAAGTTGTGAAAAAGTGGATTCCTCTCTAGTGAAAGACCCAAGAGACTGGCTATGGTGGGTGGGAATGTTGCTGGAAGCCCTCTACACTCTTTTTATTCCCCTTTTTATGAGAACGAGGCAAATACCTACCTGGAAAGATACAGTTAATGAACAGAAAAGAAATGAGAGTCTAACTAATTGCTTTATAGTGCTTTGTAGGCATCTTAACTAAGAGACAAAGTGTAATTACACTTTCTTCTTCTTGTAATCATTACAAAAATAATGATTTCATTACATGTACCTTTCCAATGTTTTCTTGGACCTCGTGACATCACTTATGGCTCAGATAAACAAGCGTTTGATATAACACTCTGGTGCAAAAATGAGGGTTTTATGCCATTTGCATGTTATGCTGTGGTTCTTACAAGCTTGACCCTTTATTCTGTTGTATGACATGGGATGCATCTATGGCTGATACACTGGAGGTCAGACTGCTTTAGTGCTGTCAGCCTCCATTAACTTGTAATTTAAATGAATATAGATCAAATGGAGATATATAAATAACACTCTCAAGTGGCAAAATGACAGAATTCCACAGCTTGTCTGCTACAAGCTGCAGTTATTAACAATTAGATACAAATATGTTATTCAGAAACAACAATACACTTTGCAAAAAAGGAAAGTGGAGACAATTGCTTCATTGTTTGCTGGAGAGTTTTTCTTAGAAAGCAGAAGTTTGTGTCTTTGTAGGGATAATTCTGTGGAACTGCTAGGAAAACTGAGAATGTTGGATGGTTCTCACTAGGAAACCTGTTGAAATACATAAATAGAATGCAAGCTATTGATGAGCTTGTAAATGTCTGAATTTGTGGCAGCAGCTTTATTACATGTTTGACTTGGGTCATCATCTTCAATGTTTATCATCAGCACCATGATTGGGCAGCTTCTAGTTCTTTGGTGAATTGCTGTACCTAATCAGGAAGCTGTTAAGCAAAAGCTGTCATAGCCCTATTTCCCACAAGCTTTAGCTCACTTGACTCTTCAATCTCTGGACCATCTTCTCTTGACTACTTGGTTAGAAGAGGTTCTTGAGGAAAGCTACTTCTCAAAACTTGTCTCACTAGAAAGTACATCCTCTTTTTCCCAATAATTTCTAGTGTGAAAGAGATGAGAACATAGGAAGGAGGAATAGCAGCAGGAGAGCAGGTATGCAGTAAAAATATGGTTGATATTTGTGAAAAACAAGAAACATATAGCAAAAAGGAGCTAATGCTAAGATGAATAAAGATTCAGAGGCAGCTCTCAACCAGGGGTTTCTTCCAATTCTTCCATACAATATAGGGATTATTACCATGCAGCAGGTCTCATCCATACCTACGTGGTTTGCTACCTGGCATGCTACACATGGAGGAAAAAGCCCTCTCTGCTTTTACTTCACTCACTTATTCAAGCAGAATGGGGCTGCTGTTCCACAGGACAAGCTTTGCGCATTGGAGGTACAGCGGAATTCTTGTACCAAATGCAGGATGTAATCCCACTGCAGCATAGCTGTGAGTGTGTGCCTCTGTGTATGGTTTGCTTAGCTCTAGGGGTAACAGTATGCCATCTATTAACACATGTTGACAAACCACAAGCTTTGCAAATCCTGTTGCAGCTCACTTCTGATGCTCACACTAGGAGTATTTGGCTCTGCTGTGCTCTCACCAGCAAGAACTTTAATAGGCTTTTTTCCCCTGTCTAACTGCTCATTTGACAGTTTATCTCAGTGGTTTCTTGGCATCTTTTGCATAGTTTACATGCCAAATCAACTAATACCTGCTCAAACTTGGCTTTTGACCTTGCTGCCATAAATTCACCACCAGTAAATGGCTAATTGAATGTTGAATACCAGGTGTGAATGTCAGTGTATGCTACAGTGAGTATATGGCAGTCAAGCTGGTACAGCTTTGCTTCTCAGGGATGACTAAATAAGGGGGGCTAGGAGCTAGGGGAGATAGGATGCTCTTTTCTGTTCTCAAGTTCTTTGGCTGATATGGAGCAAGATGTTCCTGATATAAGCATCAATTGGTTTAAAAACCGAAGTCTGAATGGAAAAAAAAAAAGGTAGACACTATTCCCTGTTAGAGTTTTAGATGTTTTCTTTAAAAGCTAAAGGAAAATAGCATTCTTGTACTTGCTTTTAATTAGCAGTCTCATTAACCTGTCTTTAGAAGTTGATATAACTTGGTATAGGGTTTGCTGTAGGAGTTAGGGATGACTGCCTCTGGTGTTGCAGGATCTGTTACCTTGTGTTACACATATCAAGATGTGGAAAATGGTACTAAGATCTCTTTTAAATCACCTTAAGCTCTACTAAGGCACTATTGAAGCTCTATATAAGAGCTAGCTATTCCTGTCTTATAACCGTAACTGTATAAACAAAACATCTGGGGTGTTGCTGATACTAGGTTGGGTGGCAGGATAACAGTTGCTTTCAAATTAGTTAACTATTTACAGAGTTTTATAGTAAAAGGTTTCTACAAATGGGACTACTTGAAAACATCCAGCTATGACAACTCTAAATAATGAAACAAGTCCATTAGCTTCTAGGCTTCCACATGATTCCAGAATGCTTCCATTTTTAGGTTGAGTACATCCACAGGAAAATTATTTCTGAGGGAATTTAAATAGCTGTTATTTTTTTTCCTGGGTTTTACAGGCAGTGCTACACATGAATGACTGGTGTTGATATAGGCTCTAACATATGTGAACAGCTGGAATGAGCATGGTGCAAGATTAGTCCTTATTTTTGTCATTTAATTTTGTAAAATCTGTCACTGTAACAAGCTTACCTTCTGTTTCTTCATTGTCTCTGTGCATGACACTGATCACTTGCTGCAGTTTTCTGCAGTTTTACCCTCTGTTTCTTTGTATCTAGGAACTCTTATAATGAGAGAAAGGGAATCTGGAAAATAGAGGAATATCAGTAGCTGTTCTCAGACTAACATGACTGTTGAAAAGGTTGACAGAAATGTTCTTTGATCTACTTATCTGAGAAGTTTTCTTCAGTGCTGAGCATGTTAGTCTGACATGTCTGTTCCTGATCCAAGCAGTTTGTAGTCCATCCCATTATCTGACATTACTCCTTTAATAATGTCATGCTTTATAGAAGCCATAATTTATTCTTAAAATCATATACATGTATTGTCAAAGTTTTCTACAGCTTGGTAAGACATCTGTCAGGTTTTATTAATTTTCTAGTCTTAAATCTGTGCAATTCATTTGAAGTCACTCTTAGATTTCTTCTTGCTGTAATCATCTGAAGTTTTAAACTGTAAACCTTTCTCCAGGAAGAGCTCCTCTACTACTGTAGTGAGCTCTGGGACCCAGCTCCCAGTGGTAACATGAAAAATGGAGAATGAGGACCTGAGACATTATCTTTTCATCAAACTGCCTGCATTGGGAAGGTCAAGACTTTCTTATTTGTTGGCTTCTCATATCCTCATAAGGAAATGTTGGGCAAACTGACCCCTCTCCACCATGGTCATACTTGTATTAGTAAGGGAGAGCAGGGAATAAGAATGGGAGACCGTCTTGCTGCTTGTAATATCCCTGATGCTACTTCCAGCAGCTTATGGTGGTTTATATTAACTGACCAGGAAAGTTTTAGCTGCCAGTTTTCATGATATGAAGTACACACATGACAAGATGAAGAAACTGATCTGGATCTAATGTTGCATGTAGGAAGTATGTAAGACCAGAGATGAACACGCCTGACTTACCCTAAATCCTGATTCTCTCATATTGGCAGCTTCAGGTGATGATGCTCAAGAATTGGTGAAAATGGGGAAATACACATATGCAGTAACATTCTTTGGTCTTGAGAATGCCACAGCTGCTGTTAAAACAAACCAACAATTCCCAGAAAACCAACCAAACAAATACAAAAGCCACCAAAAACACCCTGATGCAGAGTTATCCAGGAGGTGCTTGTATTTTGTATTCCTAACAGGTGCCCTGCTTTAATCTTTGTTTAAGTAGCTGGTAGGAAACAAACTGTGTATTCATAAGATAGTTATTCCAGAATTCAGTATATGCTTCACAAGTGTCTTACTTGGAGTAGCTTAATATTCTTTTGGCTGGGCATATTGAAAGGAGATGGTCAGAAGGTGCATGGATAAACAGAGCAAATAATGAAAATATATGGAACAAATAAAAGGATTATTTGACGAGTAATTCAGAAGCTAAACATGAGAAAAGTAAAGAAATTCTTGTGGAGTGAATTTCTGACCAAACAGTCCATAAGAGAACTTACGAACGGAAAAATCAAATTCCCTTGATCTGTGCAAGCAGATGGGAGTGGCAGCTTGGGAATTCTGAAATAGCAATTCCAGGAGAACTCTAGGATTTTAGACATGTCCTAATTAGATAAGTGAATCATTTAGGTAATGCTGGACCATATTCATTCTTTGTGTAAGTCACTAATTCCACTGATACTGGTGGGACCTGCTGATTTTTAGTGAGCTGAGGTAAAAAGGTATTCGGTATTGGTAAATGGAGTTTATGGTATTTGGAAACCTTGTGATTAAGGCTGCCCAATTTTAGTTTCTTTAAGAATTTAGCAAGACCTGTGAAGCTCAAAGCAGTTAAGCCTGATCATTTGAGAGGCATGGGAAAATCTGGACAATGAAACAGGGAAAAACTGGGAAACTTATAATATGCTCTTGTTGAAAGACTATCAAAAGTTGAAATCTGTCTCTGCTGCTTTTTCTTTTATATTTTCTGTTTTATTCTCAGGGAGGACAGAGGACGAGTTGGTTTTACTTTTTTTTTTATTATTTTCTCTGTTTGCTTACTCTCTTGGCACTGTTATTTTCATCCTACTCTGCTATATGCAGATCATTTGGTTGTGTACAGAATAAAGGCTGTCTCTCTAGCATGAAAATAAACTTTCAACTTCTGTAAAAGTACTCCAAGTACTGTTCCTACATGTGAATTCAATACCAGTGTAACTCAAGTGAAAAGCACCATAGGTATGAAGTGACTAGGAATTTTCTCAGTGCAATTTACCCAGGCTATAGAATAGAGTTAAAGTAATAGTTTCCTCCTTACTCCTAAAAATAAGTTTGTATCAACTATTCAGTGTTTCTGTATCTCTTACAGAACTGAAGCATAATGAAATAGTCATATAGCAATTTAAAAATAAGGCACTTCAAACATGTTATTGCTAAGCAGTAATATGAAATGTAGTTTTTCAGAGGTAGTGGGGAAACATTCAGCATCTTCCACAGCAGGGACTGACAAACCACATCAAACCTTGCTCTGTGACAGCATTTGACTCTAAGCAATGGAATTATACAGGATACACACAGTGTGAGCCAATTTGATATAGCGTTTAAAAAAAGACTGAATTGCTTATAGTCTTTTTTTGTTGGCTTGAGTGTGGTGCATAATATTTTGTGCTTAGCAATTATATTTGCACTAGATAGTTATGAAAGAGTTGAGGTTACACTGGACTAAACCAACTGTGAAATTTTAATTTAGCTGCACTCCCATGAATCATCAGCCATGGTAAACTAACATCTATCTTTGTTATTAAAAAGAAAAAATCAAAAAGGAAACTTGTCGTATAATAACTTTGATATAATTGAAAGTACGAGAGATGACTTGGAAAGGCTTTTCTGTTCATTTAATTAAAGCCCACCTTCCTCATGGAAGAAGAGTTTATTAAAGTAAGCTTGATTTAGCCAAGTATAACTTCTGGGTAATACTGCTTACAACTTTTGAAGTGGCATGACTTGTATCTTTTAATAGGTTGGGTAATACATTGGTTTGTGTATACATAAAAACTACCAGGATTGTTCTCTTTAATGCTTGCTTACAACTGAAGTAGTTGACTGGTTCCTCTACTGCTGTATAGGATGATTATTGCAATAGAAAAGTTTTGTCTGAGTGGTTATAAAACATGACAGTTTTCACAACACGCAAGTTAGGAGCAACAGTGTTTTAGCTACAGGTGAGTCTTATGAATCCCATTCTGAAGCTCCAAGAAAATGAAAATGGAATATATGAATGCTAAGTGAGCTACAAGATGAGTAAAAGTACAGGATTTTCAGGATACTAGAGTGAAATCGTACATCCATACGTCATGCTCTATTGTAGTCTGTGTAAGGAAAAGGTTTTTGAGAGATTTATTATGCAAACAAAATATCATGAGTGTTGGCACTTCAAAGGGTTGTGCATGCTTTTGCCATATAATTGCCTGAAGATGTAGGCTGTTTTGGATGTTGAGCCTTTATTTGCATTTAGAGGATTAGCATACTGTTTATTTTACTGCCCTTAGACTTTAAGTGCACTTAAGCTGTTTTTCCAATGGAGCTGAATTTATTCAGTGCGAACTTCTTGAGTGACATAGCAAGAAGAGCATACCAACAAAAAGAACAGGACCTTGCAGCAAAAAGTTCATCTGTTTGTGACCTTGTAATGTGTAATGGGAACTAGTGTGTTTGAATAAAAAAATATACAGATAGTTACTGGTCTTAGAGATTTCTCAAAGAAAAAGATGTACATAGATGAAGATCAGAGCAGAAAGAATAACATTTTTTTTCACCTGCTGGAAGTTAATTTTATCACGTCTTTAAAATTTTCAATGCACATCATTTTCATTATCCCTTCAGCTTAGATGGCAGGCCCATCTTCCATAGACGTTAATGGAAATATGAGTATTGACTTTAGAAGACTTTAGATCAGGTTCTAAAAGGAAACAAATGAGCCCCAATTATTTATGCATATTTATGAACTAAAAAAAATTTGTTAATGAAATGTTCATACACGATTCATTCCAAGCTGGCTGTGCATTCATCTAAAAAGGCCTGCAAGTGCCTTTCTCTAGCTGACCAAAAGGTCAATAGGACTTTGCTGGAGTGAAGTGTTAGGGATTTGGTCAGTATTCATGTACATAAGCTTTAGTATTTATTGCTAAGAACTAATGCTTATGTGTTGACCAGGCACTTCATGTGTGGGATTAAAGTATGTAACTTATAGCTTGATCAAAACCATGCTCTCTGTTTCCAGTGTCCGAAGCTCTGACCAGCCCTGACTTTGGGCCTCAACAAGAGCTCAAAGACACCATTACTGTTTCTAACCTACTTATGTTTGCTACGAAACCTAAGTAAAAAAGAAGCACTTGACACTGTCAGTTTAACGACATATTGGCTTATTTACACTGAATCAAAGCTCTAGCATATGACAGTGAAGCATTTGGCAGCTGGTAGAAAAGTTAAATCCTTGCACTTTAAAAGGATGGATCTTCCAGGTTAAGCAGCTGCTGTCAGGACATATCAATCTTTGTGCCAAAATACCTTAACAGTACCTTCTTGACTGTCTTTTTCAAAAAAAAGAGTTGGCTTAGGTATGAAACAAAAGGTGGAAAAACTAGCGTGCTTTAGCCTGAACAAATACAGTTCCTTTGTATGATCTTAACCTGATGACAATGGAATATGATTTTTCCCCCTTCATCTCCTGTGGAAACAAATGGGCTTTTTCCCTTTTTTGTCCTTTTAGAGTTATTCACAGAGCATTTAATCAAATTATTTATATTGGTCTTTCTATTTTTCTGACTTTGAGGCTCTGTTTTGAGTTATCCCTTAGTATAATGATTTGATTCCACCTTTCTCTCTGGTTTTATAGTGAACTCTGCAAAAATGAATGTATCCTTACTTCAGCAGATGAAAAGGCATCTTCACACAATACCTAATTAGGGCTGGCTCAGAAGGAGGAGGTCACTGCTCAGCCTTCCTATTGCCTAAGGTAGATTATGTACAGGTTATCAGTACCTGACTGTGGAATTCACTATAGCTTTAGCAAATTACATTTAAAAATAGAGATAAGCAATTGCTCTCATACACTGCAGTTTAGCTCCCTCTGTGTGCATATTTCATTATACCTGGACCACAATCTGATGCTATGCTAATCTGAGCCCTGTTTGAAAGCCAGAAAACATGATCAATGCAATTTTCCTGAGGATTAGACTGCTGTGGTAAGGTTAAGAGTTAGAGCCATTCTGCCTTCATAGCATGGCACTCACTCTAGAGATGGTAACTGTTAATTTTTCTCTTTTCAGTGTGAATTTTTATTACGTTAACTTAGTTGGTTTCATATGAGTCTTTATCCTAGAGACTTCTCTGCCAATCTTCAATTAAATGCATTCTTGCTAAAAATTCCAATATTCCTTACCCTGAAGAAAAGCCCCTGGGATTCAGCTTGTGAGACAGAACAGCTCCGTTTGAACAGTCATTACTGATATATGGCCAAAATTGTTCTGTTTATGTTTCTTGATTGGAGTGTGAATGTTGGTGGTACTATCAGCTTGTACTTGCAACCTTGTGATTTCAGCATAAGGATTGGTGGGACAGATGACCTTTCTGATAACTATAATTTAATGGATTCCTCGTAGATGAAGCAGCTGCTTGTTTGTGTATTCAATCTGCATTTTTACCAGTCATTAAGTGTACAATTAGGAACATGCTTTTGGGAAGACTGGTGATGTAGTTGCTTGTGCCTTTGGTAAACGCTGAATACCTCACAGCAGATGCCTATTGCCTAACAGGAGTGGATGTTTTGTTTAAATTTAAACTGAAGGTGCTGCAAGTGAAACAGAGAAATTAAAAAAATATCCTTAGCTCTCAAGCAAGCCTTCTATTACCCTGTGGTCAAGAAGGAGAGGTCTTGTGAGAGGATGACAGGTTTTATAACCTGGTATTTCCTTGTGTTATTTTGCACTACATAGAAAGCAAGCTGTTTCTTTAGGCCTAGCACCTATTTGCCTGCAGAAGTTGTGTTTCAAGCAAGCAGAATACTGGCTCTTTTCCAGCTAGCAGATAGAGTCTTCTAGAAATCCCCCTGCAATCCTGCATAAAGATGTCATGCAAAACCAGAATGAATGTGCAAAAAGGGGTAACACTGAAGCTATGTTTGTTATGGTTAGGGTATAGCCAGCGCATAGGAAGCTTTTCTTTATTAGCATTAGGAAATGAACATTAAGTATGTTTCTCTTCAAAGCATGAGTATCTCACTTGAACTGAAATACCAGACTCCACTAGTAACTGGAACAGCAGTATCATCAAACTGTAAATGGATCCACCTCTCTGGAAGATGATGCAGCATCCTGATTGCCATTCTGAGGGGCTGAATGCAGAAATTACTTTTATGTTTTCAACAAGTTAGGAATTGCTTTTGATCCATCCGTTATTATCTGTGCTCTGGGCACATTATTAAAAGGTCTATTCAGCAGTTATCATATCATGACCAATAGTATGTAAAGCAAAATATGTGTTGCTTTGGCAGTCTACTGAATCCCTTAAAAACAGAGGCACAGCCATCCTCAGAAAGTTATCCCTGCCATTACATTGTAGAAAGCAGGACACTGGGGTATGTTCTGTGAAATGATTAATAGATTAGTGAATAGCACCGTGTGATTTATTGTGACATCTACATTATCTTGCTTGAAAATTGCCTTTTGCTGATGTAGAAGGGCAATGTTTTCCCTATGTAATTTATAGCCATTATAAACAACTTCTACCATCATGAAATCCTGTCTCTCACCTTCTCTTTCCCTGTTTTTAATAGATAATGTGCCGTTCTTTCTGTAAACCCTCAGTATGGACTAACTTGTAAAATCCCAGGGCTCTGCAGTGAAAGCATACATCTTCTGCTGACTCATCAGTAAGGACATACACTGGAGTTTTACAGACACAGAGTCACTTTTGCTGACTTATTCCAGTTTTAATTTGGCTAAGTTTTATTTGTTCTGGTCACTGTTATTCAATGTGCTAATATATCTTAGGTGTGAAAGGAAATAGAGCAACAGCAGCTCTCCAGGCTTAGCCTTATTAAAAATAACAAAGGTGAACTTCAGAGAAATGTATAGCTTTGACTTGCCTGTACTTGGTTTAGAGCAATCGGGAATTCTATATGCTTATCTTACCCAGTTATTTAAATTGTAATACAGCTTGTTTGCATATCAGAGGTGTTTTTGAAAATCAAAACATACATCCATCGTCCCCCTTTTTTTTTTTTTTGAATATGAATGGTTTGTAAATGTTTAGAAACCTATTGAAAAAGGTAACGTATTTGTGCTTTTTCTTTTGGCTACATTTTCACTTATTCCCATGTTTGTAGTTACCCAGCCTATTTCAAAGCTTGTCAAAGAACTGAGAAGGAAAAAGTAGTTGAGATGATACATGATGACATAAAACGTGTTTGCATCCCCTTTTGTTGTCATCATCTGCTTTTGTTCAACAGATGCATTTGGAGTTGGGAATTTGAGTTTTCTGTCATCTCTGTCTCAAGTGTTATTCCTGCTCTCCACTTCCTAGAGTCTGCTTGCCTTTCAGAGTCAGGGAATGACTTGTGCTAATGGTAATGGGAGTTGGAATGTGTAAATTCAGTTAGTGCTAATAGGAGTTAGTCTTATGAACTTCCTGTGCATTAATACACTTTTTAGACCCCCTTGCATTGTAGCTCCCCCTTAGCTAAATTTCCTGATTTCCCTTTTCATGGTGTGTTGTCTGGTTCTCTATTCTTTGTACTCATTCAACAGTTAAACAAATATCTCAGGCTTACTATGTGTGGAAGAGCAAACTCTGACAATAGAACAGTTTTTGTTAAATTTATTTGATTGCTTGAAGCTAGCAACATGTGCCTTAATCACACCTGGTATACAACTAAGCTTTTGGGTGAGGGACAGGAATAAAGTAGGTTAGTTTTATATTACAGTAAATTTATCTGGGATTGCAACTGACTAAAAACTAGAAATGTGTTCTTTCCCTTTAATTAGAGAAAAATTTATACCAGTTTCATTCTTTTTCAGTCAGAAATGGTCAAATTATTTTAAAGATTTATGTCCTGTTCTTTAGGTCATCTGTTCTCACCCTACATGCTATTTTGTCTGCTCTCATTTTGGTAACATTTTCTATTGTATATGTGAATTCCAATTCAAGGCTTATTTTTGAGGTGCCTTTTACAATATGAGAAAACATGTTCATTCTGAAGAATTTTTTATATACTGTTATACATAGCAATCTGTGAGGGACAGACTAATCTTATTTTATAGAACTGCAGAAATTGATGATCATTGCTGCTGGAAGTTAAAAGATGCATCACTAAGTACAAAATATCTTTGCTTACCATTTTCATTAAAGGTGTTTCTGACTCCTCAAAAATATCTTTTTCCAAACACTGGTTTAGATAGTTTTTTTGCAGTCCTTCCTGCATAAGGTGTGACTCCCTCCTAGGACCAGAATTGGAGGTACCCTTGAGGATAAGTAGGCAATTGCCTGTGATAGAAGACTGGTGGTGACAAAAAGGCTATGGAAAGAGATGATTGTGGCTGTGCTCCTGCACTGTGTGAGCTATGGCAGATAAGAACAGGGTTCCTGAGGTCTCTGAAGAGCTCAATCTGCTTTCTGTGCAGCTGCTAATGGCTTTAACAGCTACTGTCGGAGACAGGCAGCGACATGTGCAGTGCCACCTCATGTGGCAGAGACCAGTTTCTTCTTTCTCCTCTTGCTCCTATTTTTCACTGCTTGGAGCAGGTTTTACACCTGCAGCACCACAGAGCTCTTCTCTAGGCTTTTTATTCCAGTTAGGATGATACTTCATCTTTGGGATGCGAAGATTCAGATCAACCAACACTGCTCAGAAGCTTTAAAGCAGCTCTGTGTGAAATACACGAAAAAATATTCGGAACACTTGATTTCATTTCCAGTTTGCCCCTAAGTCTCCTAAATGGCATTCTGAATACAAATGGGCTTCTGTTGTGTTGCCTGAATTTGTCTTTTTTAATTTCTGTAGGTGCTCATTCTATACAATCTTAATGCATCATCTATGCTTGATAGAGCAATAAACAGAGTTGCCAACACAACACTCTTTAAACCCAGAAATATATATTTTCTGTAGAGAATGGGAACACAGTTATATCTATTATGGTAGTGAATATTCTACTTACCAAACAGAAGTGATGGCAGGTTTAAATGGAATCCTAATCTTCAATTTCTGTGTTCATGTAGTATGTTTAACCCCAAGGTCTAAATGAAACAAGTATATTTTTAAGATCTTCTCATAATGGCTAGCAGTTGAAAGTGTAACTTCTCACAAGGTTCAGCAAAGAGCATTTAATCATAAATTGTAAAGCTCAGGTCAAAGTATTCTTAACATGGGCTTTCATGGGAAATAATTTTCTCATGAAAATGTGTGAGATTGTAATGGTTTTCCTTTGGCATACTGTTATGGCCCCAAGTCCTTCTAAAGCTTTTTGGATTTTTTTCTTAAACAATCAATGTAGGCACTCTTGAATAGCCAGGAGAAAAAGAAAACTAGCCGAGCTTTAACTGATCTGCTGTAACCATTGATTTGTTGTCTGCCTGGGAGAGTACTTACCTGTACCTTCCAAAGATATACAGTTAAGGAATGTTTTTTTTTGACAAAACCTGAATAAAATCAGCCTATTCCCACAGAAAGGTTGAGTTTTAACAGCTGTACATCATTCAAAAGGAAATTAAAACCTTCTAGTAATTCTAATTGCATGTTATATGATAGATGTGAATGGTTGCTTATATGAGTACAACACAGATGTAGCATCCCCATGACCTTTCCTGTGGTTTCACTCAATAAAAATTGTACTCAAAAATATTTCTTTCCTGAATTTTTATGTCCTAGAAAAACACTAATGCTGCTTATCTCACTGAGGAATTGAAGTCAGCTTGAGTCAAACCTAGTCCATCATTTTTCATGTTGTAAGCCAATCATTAGTGTCAGTAGAAACACTAATATACTTTGACTCCAGAAACGTAGCTCATTAACTCATGTACAAAGATTTAAATGCAAAATAGAGAAGTTTAATGCTGGTACCCCAATTATGTATTTTAATTCTTAGATTGTCAGTGTTCTCTTAGATTTCAGTGTTTTACTGAATGTGAATGCATACAATTACTATGCTGACAAATGACAGCTTGAAGCATTAAAATGTCTAATGGGAGTGGATTAAAACCTAACATAAAATGTATTCCTATACTCAGCGTCCAGTTAATATCAATGTGATGGTATTAGCACTTAATACCTGTTATTAATTCAATTTTGGTTTTATCCCACTGCTCTCCTTTGGACAGAGACAGAGTGACTCCCTGTAACAAAAAGCAAGTAGAGAATGTGTTTGAATCTGTCTTTTGTTAGCATCAGCTTCAAATAAAGACAATGGCTCCAGGATTCATTCAACCATTGCAAAATCTAAGTCTATGTTCAAAGGACATTGACATTAATCTTAGTGTTGAAAACGGTTTTGCTGAAGCCTTTATGTTAGTCAATAGGAAAATAGTGAATGCAATCTGAGTCCAGGTGATGTCTAACATCTCACTGGCAGAAAATATCAGGTCAAGGCTAAGACTGCACAACATGAATTCCTGTATTTCTAAACAATGAGTTTCTTGATCACACTGCTGCTTAATCTGGTTCATGGTCATGGCTGTTATGTGGGAGAAAAATCTGTGTCTCTTTCTTTCTTGTAAACCTAACTGCAGCAGTACAGTGCCCAGAAGAGCGATGGGAAGTTTGTTAAAATTTCAAGACCGCCTTTTCATGCATGTTGCTTTCAAGTTAGAAGTATTTTGACATAGATTGCATCTAACTTAGAACAACATGAACAAAAATAAATAAATAATGTAGCATCAGTGGGTGATCAATCTTAGACAAACTAAAGTATCTTTCCATGCTTCCTGATTTACACTATATGAAACTTCAATATGTTAGGGTAACATTTAAGCAAATTCTCTGTATTTCACAGAAGGGCAGGAGTGGCTGTGGAAACCTAAGCAATTAGTTTTGCTCTACAAGAGTTAATTTACTTGCCCTTCAAACCTGTTCTATCAAAAGGCACAATGTCCCTCACAAATCTTAGAAGAATCTCCTTGCTTTGTAGTGAGGAAATCCCGACAGTGACTTGTGTATGTGATTTGAATGAATTAGGATGATAGTGTTTTATGCATGCTGCATGAAAGGCTGACCTTCATCTACTGCTTCATATGGATCTGTGGAGGGATCATACTCCTAGCACTTCTTTTCATCTCCTGACTGTGCTTGTCGGAATAGAACAGCTGATCGCTGCTGTGTGATATAATCTGTTCTATGTGCTAGCTTTTTCAAAGGCTTTTTATTGTCATCGCTCTTGTAATAAGATGGCTATGAACATGAGTGAGAGGTAGTAAAAGGGGAGAGAAAGGAATATTAGGCTCCATACAGTTTATAATTATAATCATAGAGAGCAGTAGCTGTGAAGTAAGTAAAAAAAGATACAACAAAAGCAAGCAAACAGAAAACTCCACTTGATCCTAGAAAGCACAAAAGCAGACTGCTTCATTGAAAGGCTATTTCACCTTATCATTCAGACAGCTTTCAATTTAAAATGACAAACAAAAATACCAAAGGAATTCTTTCCTTATTCTTGGGGAGAGACAAACCTTTGGTGATGATGCTTGGCACATTTGAGCTCTGTTCCATACTAAGCAGTGTAGTTTTATACCTCACTGCTATTTTATGATACTTTCAAGGGGATTAACTTGGCAGGGTGAAAGCCAACAAGATGTATATTTGAATAGAGATTAAAAATACAACACAGAGTATTCCATTCTCCTGTCAACAAATTCAAGGTGAAAAGCCCAACAACATATCAAGTCAAACACTTTGCAGAGGTTAGCATAATGTAACTGAAAAAAGGAGGTAATGAGGAAGAGTGAAACATCCTTGGTATGCATTAGAGCACTTAGTCGTGGTCTGAAAATCTATAAGGCAGAGTATTCTTTTCATTATATATTAATACTGTGTGAGCAGAACACATGGTAACTACTAGGATCATATGACTGTCAGATGTACACATTTTTCCACTCTGTCAAGACAAGTACAGTTAGAGTTTTACTCCCTTAGCTTGCATACAGTTAAAGCTTTCAGGTCAACAATGAGTTTTATACTTTTTCATAGGAGTCTGAAGAGAATAAAGAACGACTTGTTACATCCTTCCGTTGTCCAAGCAACCTCCTGAAGCACTTTCCAATGTAGCCTTGTCGGAGACTGACAGTGAGGTGTTAGATGTTTGTACGTAAAGAAGTTTCTGAGAACAACTGGATGAAGACAAACTTAGAAAGTTAAATGACCCTGGGAGTTCCATATTTTCATCTTGGTGTCAAGTTGCTGTCTTGTTTAGATTTTTTTATAAAGACTTGAACCTTTATTTAAAGACCACAAGGGATGAGGCAAAATCTATCACATCTGCCCATAGTCACCAGCAAACTGAGGGTGCTTGAAAACTCATTGGAATTTGTTGTCCTTCAGTTTTATATTATGCTGCAAGCTCAAAGTAGACTAGAGTATGCTACTGAATTTGTGTGCCTTTCTTCTTTCAAGAGGTGACTTTGCTGCTTGTAAGTGAAGCTTTGTGCCTCCTATTTTTCATTGTCAAGATACGTATTTTCAATAGGAATGAGAAACTTGACCTTTAAGAGAAAGACGTATATTTCATGCTTTAGCACAGATATTCAGAAGTAGTTTAGCAATAATACACCAACAAAAATATTATCTGTGGGGTTATTGAAAGCCAATATTGCAGATAATACTTCTTTTTCATTTTTTTAAATTATCTTAACAGCAGTTAACATTGCTATGCTGGCCAAGTTTTTTTCTTCTGTAATTAAATTGTGCAGTTTCCTATCACTAATTATGGTTGTTTGAATTACACTTCAAGACCTTATCTACAGCTGCCTGCAATGCTGCTTCTGTTACAAAAGCTCTTAAAAAGAAAGCTAAATGATTATAATACTCTTTTGTGAGTACATACTAGGAAGATTCTGTTTATGAAAAAAGTTTATCGACTTGACAGGTGCATTAAAAGTAAAATGTGTTTGCTAAAGTTGTATATCAAAAATGACATTATTGCTAGTCAATATGTTGACTAGCTAGAACTATGAAAGTAAGAATTCATCAAATAGTTTAGTGGACCATCTGCTCTACTGAAATTAGTTTAAAGTTATACTGTTTGTTGTATAGGTATTTTGAAACAATGATAAAACTAGTGACCAGAAAATGAGAATTCCCATATAGCATTTTATGAAGAACTTGAGCAAAAGACTGAGGGTGATGTTGCAGAAAGTATGCTGGTCTTCCTGTGCAGCTGTGTAAGCCAACAATAAAGGTCCTAAATGTTTCTGTTGTGGCAGAGTTAGGCTGATAACAAACACAAGATGTAGGTTAATGCAGAATGACCTTTTACTTACATGCTTTAATATGTTGTTCCTTAATTTCTTGTAGGCTATAACAAAGCTCTTCCATTCAAATGTGGGATAATGACATATTACATTAGGTACTTCTACAGCACACACAGCCATAATTCTTTTATCTTGTTTTCCCTGTCTGTGCAACAGTCAAAGCCATATTTTTGTGCGCATGGATGTAAGAACTGATTAATTCATGTTTGCAATCCACTTGAAGATTATCAAAGGGAAAGTGCTAAGGAAGAAACAATTTTATTTTTAATCTGGACTGTTAGTGTGGTTTGTAAGCTAGTGCTTAGAGTGGTAGAGGTCTGGTGTTTGCTTTAAGCATAACATTTCAGTTATACTGCATGCAGTTCTTCCCCTTGCAAGAGAGAGATCCATTTGTGCTCTCTTACAGGAACAGTGACAACACTAAACATTTAATGATAACGCTGATTTTATTTTTTTTTAATTCTGCTGCAAACAGTTAAGAATTACAAGGATTACAATCAATATTTTTATTTTAGTTGTGGCTAAAAGGGTTTTTCAGAATAAAATGAACTGTTGCAGTTGGGGCCCTCTGTGGTGTGTCTGTAGACCTAAATGGCAATTTCTGTCTCAAATCTTGTGATTAAAATACAGCTTATCTAGAAAGACATTGAATATTGATTTAAAAAGTCTGCGCTGAGGGTCTAGCCACTGCATATCTTGGAAAACAGGAGAGCAATTCACTTACTTAAACTGTGATCCCATTTCCAGTCAGACATTTCTAGCTTGAAATTCTAGCACGTAGATCTTGTTAAGATTACAGTTTAAGGGCTTGCACCTAAACATAGAGGAGTTTGGGGGAGTATTTCTATTGAGTCTGACAGGCATAAAATAAGACCTGTTCAGAACATGACAAATCACACTTGTAAATCTTTGCAGATCAGTATCCATCATTCCTTATCTCTTGTGAATGTCTCCTCATTATTTTCATTGTCAAAACTTGAAGTTTTTCAATTTCAACTCTCTTGGTTTGTGTCTTGATAAAACATATGTAAATTCATTAAATCAATGTCATCTTCTGATTTCAGATAGCGAAAATAAAGATGGAGGGAAGTGAATGTTGTGCTACACAGTATGGGGTGTCAGGATGAATATTTTTGTACACTGTACTTTTATTTCAAGTAGAGTAAATTCTCAGTATAATAGCTCTCAACACTTTATATTTGAGGGATAAAAGATGTGTGCATGGTTCAGTGTGAGGTGTCCCTGCCCATGGCGTGGGGTTGGAACTTGATGATTTTAATATCCTTTCCAACCCTAACTATTCTAGTTCTATGATTCCAAAGAATGATTTATCTTAAAGACCAAAAGCTGTAGATGATCTGAGTACACTAATGCATTTGAAAGCCACTACTGCCATGATTATAGCCAAAGAAATTTTTTGTTACTCTCCAGTGACATGTTACCTGTTTGACGCTGTCATGTGGAAGTGCATAAGTATACTGGGCAGACTTAGGGCAGGTTCTGCTTGTGAGGTGCAAGTGAATGCAAGTTTCTAAATGGTAATGCATCAACTAAGAACTCCTACCGTGATGGGCTAATCACATACACATCTCAAACTTGAAATGCACAGCCCAAAGTGCTGTTCCTGCATGTTTGTGATTACTTTGAGTGTGTTAAGCCAAAATTCTTGTCTAAAACTAACAGCCTTCCTCTGTTTTATGGACTAATATCCTCTTTTATCACCCCTATTCACCTCTTTTGAAATCAGACCTGTTTCACAACTAAATAATTTTCTACTCCCTCCCTATCTCTTGAAAGATAACAGATCTAGCCTAGTAACAAAATGTGAGCAGAAGCCTGGCCTCTGGGAGGGCTCATTCTCATTTTGCCCCTTGTCAGTTTCTTTAGATTTCTGGATGTTTCCTACCCAAGTATTTTTGTAATCTCCAAAGTTCCCTGTTCTAACAGATCATGAAGTAAAACAGTGGAACATGTAGACTAAATACATGCTAATGCCACTGGTGGTTTTGTGGCAAATTATGTTGTTGATTTAGTCTTTGATAGCTGCATTCCACTAATGGTACTTTCCAGTGAACCTGTATAAGCAAGAACAATGTTGAAGTCTTCCAAGTTTTACAGTTTTAATAAGTACTTCTTAATTCTGTTGATGCTCTTAACATTTGGATTTAGCCCCCTAAAATAGGAAGTGTGTTCACTGTAAATGGTCAAAAGTCCTGCAGAGACAACTCACACTGAAGTAAAATGCTTGCTTTGCTAGACTGGCACTTAAACGTTGTAGTAGGACGGTATTGGCAACCTTCACACTAACTACAAGTATTTTGAATAGTGTTATGCGTTGCTTCCATGATATTATCTTGTTATGCAAAACTTTCTCAGGGAAGAAAAACAATCTCTCCTTTCACTTCCAAAATATCAAGAATGGAGCTGGTTAAAATCTTGGGTTTTTTTTCTGTTGTGTGTAATATTTTAGATAATTTTCATCCTGGCTTGGAATTAAAATAAATCCATCTATTAATATGTATCTTAAATAACTTACATGAAACATGGAGTGTTCATGAAATGCTTCTACTGGTGTTGTAGTTTACTCTGTTTTGGTTTTTTTTACCCATCAATTCATTTCCATCCATTCAATTTCCATCCAATTAACATATTGAGACAGTGAAATAACTGAGACCCTCATGAGTTGATGCAGCAATGAATACAAAAAGCAAAAAGGAGTATTCTCTGCCAACTGCTTTTTGTTAATGTTCTTTAACAATTTTTTTTGTGTAAATTTTCTTAGTGACGCTTTCAGAAAACAATGTAAATATATGGGCTTTCTTCTTAAAATTAGGATGCCCATAACAATAGAGATGAAACTGGTGAGACTTCTATCCCAGTTTAGCTCACAGTAGAAGACACCTAAGGTCTTGCATGCAAATAGCTAACCTTCCATAGCTACCACATTTTTGGCTAAATGAAGGGAAAAAGTCAGTTTAGTCTAACAAAATGTCCTTCAAAAGATGAAGCACTGTCAGGCCTGAACTGTAGCTAAGTGGCTGCTTGTAATTTGTGATGTATTAGAGGGATAAGCAGCTGTTGTATGGAATGTGTGCAGCCTGGCAGAATATAGGATGACTTCCAATCCTTGTACTCATAAACATTGCCAGGGATTTGACTGTGGCTCTCCTGATGCACTGGAGTGCCAAAAGGCTAATTGATCAGACTTGCTGCTTAGCCTCTATAACAGTGTTGCTACAATGGGGTTGCTATGTAGTACTGCTGTTGTTGGGTTATATTATCATTGGATGAAGCTCTGCTTTAGTTTCTGGTGTTGCCATGGGCTGAGCACTAGATATCAAGTGTGAGAATTTAGGATGTGCAGAAAATCCCAACACCTGTGCTGTTGTGGATTGTTTCATCATTTACTAAGCTAAGACATTTCTACAGATCTATTGTAGTGAGCTGAGCCAAATAGGTTATTTGAAATCTTGACTTTTTATGCTTTAGGTCACTTTTGATAAGGCAAGTACAGAATTAACCATGCTTTCTTTAGCTGTGTGTTAATAACCCTAGATACCTGTCTTAAGCTTAATTCCCTGATTTCAAATATGCAACCCTACTTAACCTCAAGCTCTTTACACAGTATTTATGTCAGGTTTGCGGCTGCTATAAGTTGGTATAGCTGTTCTAGTGGTACTGTAGGACACGTACCATGTTTATTTACAACAGTGTTTCATTCTGTCTTACGAATCAGAGTCGAAAAAGGAAAAAAATCAGCTTTATTAGGCATTGTCTTAAATAACTATGTTCAGTAAATTTTTAAGAACTTAAAATATCTGATGGAGAAGTGTAGACGGCTCTTGGTTTTAAGCATAAATACAAAGGATGCAGTGGGGTTCGATGGTTTGTTTTGGGGGGTGAAAGAAGGTAGCTACTTAAACTTCTATTGTTCAACACATAAAAATATGTCTAGCACATAGTCTCTACCTCTTCAGAAATTCAAAACTAATTACATCTTAATTTGCATCTCAAAGCAAATTACAACCTAATGAAACATTTGCCTGCCAAACACTTCTTTATCTTAATGAACAGAAAAAGAATACCTATTATATCCTGATTAAAATGTCTTTGTACTTGTCCAACAGGTTACATTCTGTACATATAAAAATATTGTTTCACTGTCTTACTGGCAATGGGAACAAAACAGTTTTTAATTTACAGCATAACTTTTTATTGTTTGTGTCCATAGATACATTAACTGATGGTGAGTGGGAAGGAATGCTTTGGATTTACATTAGAAGCAGATGAGAGAAACAGTTTAATTCTGAACAGATATTAGTCAAACTATTTGGAATCCCGTATAACGGGTATCTAGAATCTGAGAAAATTTGTACTCTTAGTTTATATATTACTACATGCATGAATTTCCCCCCCCAGAATTCAGTGAAACTTGAGAGAATGCCACATAAAGCAACTAACACTAAAAGCCAAGACTTTAGGGAAAAATTGCTTTAACCTAGGTTACAATTAATTTAGGTAATACACGAAAGTTGTTATAACTTTGCTTATAAATACAGTTTGATTGTATTTCTACTGGGGGGAAAATATGTTTTATTTACTTAAGAAGTCTACATACTGTTTTGGATTTTGGATTATTCTCACTACTCTTTAGCAATTAACCAAAACCTAAATTTGTTGAACAGGACTGTTCATAATACAAATGTTAAATCATTTTTTTCCCAGTGCAATTGTACCTGAATGGATGCAACTGTAACACGAGCTATAAAAGGAGATAAAGCAGCAACATAATGTACAATTTCCCTCTGCATAATGGTAACTCTGAATAACACATGCTTCAGAAAGAAAAGTAATTTAAACTGTATTACAACAAATGTCATATTTTAAAATGGAAACTATACATCATATGTTGGAAGTGTTGGTGAACTACAGTAAGTCTAAGGAATGTACTTAAAAATTCTTTTAGGAGTCCATTAAAAATGAATTGATTGACTTAATTTCAGGACATTTTAATAAATTATGACAGTAACATGGTGGGGAGGGGACATGCATGTATAAAGTTAATATTCTCAAACTTAGTAGTTAGCAGCTGTATAGAATATCAAAAGTGGCAACTATTCTATACAGGATAAAACCTTCCCTTTAGGAAATGATTAGTGCATTTATAAATCATGTTGGTAAAAATGCCTAATATTTAATTTAGATTTTCATTCCTGTGTGTGTTAGATTTACAGCTGCAAAATAATTTTTAAGTGTGAAAGCCAAAATGTGGAAAGCGGTTGTAGGAAACATATGTACCTAGGATTTGTAGTGGTTTTCTAAAAATAGAAATCAGGAAGTACACTTATTAAATATTTTTTTCACTCATAGATGATTCAAATATATATATATGTTATTGTCTTAAATGAAGACCTCTTGAAGAGTGAAAAAGCCCTTTTTTGTAGTCGTTTTTCTATAACATTGTGAACTATCACAGAGCAAGTGTTGCTCACATCCTGCTGACATGAACTTACTGATGCACATCACTAGAGAAGTGTTTGAGATCTGCAGTGTGCACTGGGGGATATCTTACTGTGGAAGCACTGAAACTCAAGGAAATCAAAGGTTTGTCCCCATGTAAATGTTTCTCAGCTGAAGAACTGAGGTGGCTCCTGTCAGCATTGTGCTCCTACCATCACAGTTGTACTGTTTTTCTGGAAGGTATTTCCTATTCTATCACATTGCTTGAGATATTTTTAAAGAGGCCTTAATATCGCTTAAGAAACATACCATTTATACAACCTACTGCAACATAAGCCCATGCAAATATTTGGAAGAAAGAAGGCAAAAATATTGAGAACTGTGTTAGTAATGAAGCAGGTTTTTACTTCTAGAGCTTGCTGAGTATATGGTTAAATGTGTTGTGGTTTGGTTTTCTTTTCTTGGATGGTGGTGGTGATCAGCTTTTGCCTTTCCTAAAGTAGGATACTATCTTGTCAGCATAAAATAGACAAATAGGCAATGTAAAGATTGTTTGAGGGCATAATACTAGAAAGCTTATGATGGTGACTGCTTCTATATAGTAGATGAACAAGGGATGTTTGGAGTAACTGACATTCATGAAACCAAGAAATTATGGAATTGTGTTGAAGATGGGAGCCAGGGTTTGGTGAATGAAGGTAAAAACTGTAGTGATTCCTGCTCTTGGGTTCTCATTAGCAAAGAGCATTTGTAAAAGCAGTGTGAAGTACTGCAGAACTGCATGTTTTGGTCCAGAGAAGACTATAAGGAGAAATTAGTTGATTTTTTTAAACTGTCCACAATATTTTGGCTGAAAGAAGGTCAATATTTAATATTAATGTAATATTTCAATGGGGTGTGAAATATTTCTGTATATTCTGTATCCTGGGGAAGCAGGAAATTGAAACCAACTGTCCCCAAAATTTTGTGGCTTAAAAACAAAATTCCAGGGCCATACCTTATGTAAAAGCCAGCTTCCTGTTCTTGAAAGTTGGAAGGCAGTGGAAGAAGGTTGTTTTCTCCTATGGGTTTTTACCTGTGTCACAAGGAATTTACTAAGCTTCCTGGAACTGCAGCTGACTTAAGTATTTGTATTCAAAAAGCTGGAGGTTGTAGCTAAAACATTCAGAGATACACCAATTCTGTCCTGGAATGAAATTTGTTGTATCCCTACTGGGCCTAAGCTTCACCAAACAGTAAAGAAGCTTATTTGTTCAGATGGTTATTAGTAAATGCTAATGAAAATTACTATGTACTATGAGCCAGTAGGAAAAAAACTTACATTTAAAGCAAGGCTAAACAAAAACCTGTGAAATGCAAGAGACAGGAAGAAACCACAGTTTGGATGAGATGATTTCACAGGTATGGAATTTTGGTTTAATTTCCTTTTCCTGTAGTAAGTTTTGAGTAAGGAATATTTTTTGTTTAGAATTGAATACCATGTCTTTGAGTATCTCATATTTTCTTGGCAGTGCCAGAGCCTCAGACTTTGTTCTTCAACTACCTGTGTGTAATACATAAAGAATAGACAGAATTGTCTCACATGACAATTAAACTATATGGCTCTAAAATTATTATTTTAAAATTCATATACTGTGTAATATCTTTATACTTAAATCTGTCAGTGTCTATTAATTGCTTATAGAGTACAGAAAAGCAGTGGAAAGTGTAGTTTATGTACAATATTACTGAGAAATCAAAGTTTCATCCTTTGTTCTTTAATGTGTTGACAGTTTGCATTGCTAGGTGTGAATTAGCAATTATAGCATTCATATATCTGACCTCACTAGCTTATTAATTAACATCAATTATCTTCCTCTCATGTTCTCCTGGAAAGTGTATGCAGACAGGAGTGCAGGTTTGCTGTTATAATTATGGTGATAAGCAGCATTAATGTAGTGTGAATGATTTAGGAGACACGTAACCAAGTGGGAGATAGGACTAGTTCTGTGAAGACAATCCTAGTATCATTACTACAGACTGAAGAGCTTTTTAAGGGAACAGTCTACTTTGAGGTTATTGGCTTGACAGCCTGAGTTTATTCAGATTGTTACTTCTGGCAGAAGAAATGTATCACATCTGAAACAGACTTTGTCTGCCAGTCTGAGCAGGCTGTGAATATCTTTTTCCTTTTTCTTTTCTCTTTTAAACAAAGCGTTGAACTTACTTCCCAGCCACAATGAAGTATTATGCGAACAAATTCTTAAAATAAGAAGACTTTCAGGTTCCATAGTGGTTTAACCTGTGTAGAAAAGAAAGATCTGAATGAAAGCTAAATGACACTCATAATTTCAGGCATTGTTAACGATGGTCTATGAGACAGATGATCTGGTTGGAACTAACTTTATGATGTGACTTTTGTTTCCAGCATTATTACTTTCCCTACTGATACTTAAAATATATTTGTCTAAAGAAATTCAATCCTGTTTATTGGAAAGTCTTATTTTTTAGTTTGTTTTTCTTTTTTCTCTTTTTTTTTTTTCTCCAGGGTATTAAAAAATAAAGAAACCTGATCCCAAATGTAGGGATGGAAGCAAAAAATAAATATTAAATATTCAGACCTTGAATTTTGAGAGACAAAGATAAATGTTCATCTTGGCAAATCAAAGGAAACAGGAATGAGAATATTTACGTGGACTACATAGTCCAGGAAATTTGGTGCTCATGTTTCCAGTACAGGGGAAATCAGCATTTAATGCTTCATCAGGCAGTATTTTTTTAAGTGATGTGAGAAAAAGGTAGAATTCTTTGTAAACAGGACTTTGTGAATCTAAAAAAGCAGAGGTGTAGTATGTGGAGATGGCGTAAAATGTGGAGATGGACAAGAGCATTCACTCCGTACATCTGATATGAAGCTATCTTTGCAAAATATGGTTCTATTGCTGTAATCCCTCTGCTTTGACAAGGTGGGGAACATCATCTTCACTCTGTGCTCCTAAAGGTGAGCATCTTCCTGTGTTGACAGATTTTCTCTATATTTGTCTTTCAACAAATCATAAACTGCAAGATTTACTTTCAAAGTTTGGAAGATAACTGTTTCATGAAAAAGAAAGTGTGACTTTATTGAAGATAGGATGGTGTGAACTCCAGGGCACTTTTGTCATACTTATATATTTGAAGAAAAAAATTTCCTGAACCTCATCACATAGTATAGACGAGTACAGGATGAACTGTGGAGAATGAGAATCGGGGCATGTTTACAGAACTGTTGAGCTGCTTGACAGGTAGTGCTTTTAAGCAAGCCCCATCAAATAAACCATTGTAGCTTTCTCATATAAAAACATTCAAAATACTCCGAATGTGACTACTTGAGTGTTTGGACAATTTGTATTGGATATATTAATGGAAAAGAGAAATATTTCATAGCGTGTAATGGAAGAAGACTTCTTTGCCTCAGTCTTCATTGGCAAATGCTCTAGCCATGCCACTCAAGGCCTGGAAGGCAGATGCAGGGACTGTGAGAATGAAGACTTTAAGCCCACTGTAGGAGAGGATCAGGCTCGAGATCATCTTAGAAACCTGAATAGGCACAAGTCCATGGGACCTGATGAAATCCATCTACGGGTCCTGAAGGAGCTGATGAATGAAGTTGCTAAGCCACTGGCCATCGTATTTGAAAAGTTATGTCAATCAGGTGAACAGTCTGATAACTGGAAAAAGGGAAATATAACCCCCATCTTCAAGAAGGGGAAAATGGAAGACCCTCAGAGCTACAGACCAGTCAGTCTCACCTCTGTACATGACAGCATCATGGAGCAGATTCTCCTGGAAACAGTGCTAAAGAGGTTTGTGACAGCCAACATGGCTTCACTAAGGGGAAATTCTGCCTGATCTATTTGGTGGCCTTCTATTATGAGGCTATGGAACTGATGGACAGGGGTGGAGCAGTTGATGTCATCTACCTGGATTTGTGCAAAGCGTTCGACACTGTCCCACACAACATCCTTGTCTCTAAATTGGAGAGACATCAATTTGATAGGTGGAGCACTTGGTGGATAAAGAACTGGCTGGATGGCAGCACACAAAGAGTTGTGGTCAACAGTTCAATGTCCTGCTGGAGACCAGCAATGAATGATGTCCCCCAGGGATTGGTGTTGGGACCGATCTTGTTCAATATCTTTGTTGGTGACATGGACAGTAGGATCGAGTGCACTCTCAGCAAGTTTGCCAATGACACCAAGCTGTGTGGTTCGGTTGATATGCTGGAGAGAAGGAATGCCATCCAGAGGGACCTAGACACACTTGTGAGGTGGGCTGATGCCAACCTCATGAAGTTTAACCATGCCAAGTGCAAGGTCCTACACCTGGGTGGGAGCAATCCCAGGCACAACTACAGACTGGGTGGAGGAGAGATTCAGAGCAGCCCTGTGGAGAAGGGCTTGGAGCTGTTGGTCAATGAGAAAATGAACATGAGCCAGCTTCAGTGTGCGCTCACAGCCCAAAAAGCAACTATACCCTGGGCTGTGTGGAGACCTCATAGCAGCCTTCCAACATCTGAAGTGGGCTTACAAGGATGCTGGAGAGGGACACTTCGTCAGTGACAGTAGTGATAGGACAAGGGTTTAACTGTAAACATAATTAGAAACCAGAGTAATTTCTTGTCCTTTTAATTTTTAGGCAATAAGACAACTTATTCCCCCTTACAAAGACTGGGTCATATGTCTGGTTTTTTTTTTAGTTTTTTTTTTAACCCTTTTTGACCTTCTGTTCATTTGTGCAGGAAACCTTTTTGAATTTGAATCTTTCCTATTCCAGGTGCAGTATATCTTAGAGCTAATTTTGGTAGATATGCTTAACAGGCGGTCTTAAGGGTACTTTATTGAGTCTGCGTGTTATCAGCACAGCTTCAAAGTGTTAAGTTTCAGAGTCTTCATGTCTTTCTCTTGGGTTGCAAATTTATTTGCTAAAGTGGGATATTCATCTTTACATACTAGTCTTCAGCATAGCCATGATCCTCATTATCAGTTAGGCTTAGGAAACTGGAGTAACTTTACTTCTGCTGTATTCCTGGGTAATGCTTTGTTGCTTTAACCTAGTATTTGTTTTAGTTGGAGACTGGTGGATGAAATTCCATGGACCTACAAAGGAACAGAGATGCTTATTTTCATCATCAATGAAAATTCAAGCATCCTGGGTGGCTGCAAATGGTATGTGCTAGAGGTCTACCTCTGCCTACTTTGACAAGTGGAGTTTGGACTCCAAAGTGGAGTGTACTCCAAGCTTTGGAGTCCTAGCTGTATTGCATTACTCTGTTTTCTAATACTTAACGATGCTTACATAAGGTTGGGAGAAGCTGCTTCAGTACCAAAATCAGGATACATCTACTGTTTCAAGTGTCAGCAGAAATGGCCTCAAGTACTCTGACTGATTAGGAAGGACTGAAAACCGGCACAAAGTGCTTTGTTTATCAGATGAGTCTTTTTCCGCTCATATTTGCATGCACATAGCCATAAAATGTCATAATTCAAGTGGCAATTAAGGCAACGTGCAAATTGGGTGATTCTGCATGCAGCTGGCCAGTTGTGCATGCACAATTACCCAAATTATAAGCGCAATCACAGTTATTCCATGCACAAATAAGGCAAATAAATGTGCCTCAGCAGTGTAAAAATTGCCTCTATTTTTCATCACAGGATAGTTTCTGAATAAAGCTGTAATAAACCTGAGGTTGTGTTTCTTTTGTCATCATTGGGAAGTTACTTGGTAGCGAAAGTGTCATTTAAAGTTGTAAACTACCGATTTTCTTGTGGCTTTTTGAACTAGAGGAGTTATGGCTATAGATCAGAACTTTCCTTCTATAGGGCAGTATATTTTACTTGTTATCTTCATATGCAGAAATCCACTTTATTTAATTATTGATCGTAAAGGTGGCATATGTATTAAACAAGTGAGTTATCTACTGAATTAATCCTTATCCTATTCCTTACTGATTCTCTCTAGCTAGGCATGTCATTTTTGTTGCCTTCTGTTGTTAATCTGGAAAGGGCCAGACTCTAAATGTGGGCATCTGGTGTGATTGAATTACTGCTTCGAAGTATATGAGCATTAAGCTTGAGATGAGGACTGAAGTTGAATAAAGCTCTGGAACAGGGCTTTTACAACAGCCATAATATTAAAGAAATTTATCTATTTGATATTTTTTTACATATTTGAGACAAGACAGATTCTTGTAATCATTTTGGCTACCACTTCCTAAGTCAATATAAGCATATATGTTTTCCATATCAGTCTTGAAAATAAAAAACTAATGTATCCCCAAACGTTCCAAGTAAGTACCAAATATCAGAAAGCTAGGAAAGGGCTTTCAGGAGAGGAGATGCTTTCTATAACAGCATGCAAAGAAATCCTACGAAAGCAGAGGGTCTCTAAGATAAAAAGGTAGCCAGTGGGAGCTTTCTAGAACTAGTGTTTGTAGTAAGAAATGTAACTTATAGCTAAACAGCACTGTCAAAGTAGTTGCTATAGAAGCAGTTGCTTAGCTTGCATTTTGCAACAGAGAATAACTGAGTTGAGCTTTGTAGAATTAGAAGTTATGTTTTTTTTTTCTGGTAGTGAATTGGCCACAAGACAGCAATTTCCAGGTATGTAGAAATGAGATTTATTTTCAACTTTAATGTTAGAAACTATTTCTATCCCTAGCTCCCTTACAAGAACACTGGAAAAGTACGTAGAACAGTGACATAAAATTCTGCCTGAATAAGAACCTTCTCTTTGTCTTCCAGAAAAACTCAATTTATTGATTGAAACATTTCATATGGTTAAACAAAACACAAAATAATGAATGAGTTTTAAAATTATCCTGTCTAAGCAGCCTGATCTTGAGCTAAAAAATATCCTTGTTGATGCAGTATGGCTGCAAGTGTTTGCTGTTAATAGGATAGGAGTAACAAGGGACTAACCATAGGACAACTGCTGGTCTAGGGATGGGTGACATGATACTCTAATACTCCAAGACTTACTAATGCTAGTGGAGAGTAGGGGGGTTGTGTGTGTGTGTGTGTGTGTGCGTGTGTGTGCATACTGATGGAGGTTTACTCTTTGGAGCAAGCCTTCTCAGAACAAATGAATCTCTGCAGGGGAAGCACAACACAACTCACAGACGCACAACTTGAGGAATTGTCAGCTTGAGCATCTCAGCTAAAATTAATTAGCTGAAATGATCACTGCTGTGTGCACTAGTGTAGTCCCCTCTGACTATCTGGAGAGGATCACATTGCTAATGAAGAGAGAACGCCTTGCAGTTTGTAGTCAGTAGTGCATGCCTTCGTGAGCTACACTGGAGTGCTAAATGTAATCTTACAGATCTGGGATGGAGGCAAGATGTCCCTCAAGGATACAATACCCCTTTTGCTGGATACATTTATATCTAGGTTATCCTAACATTCAGGAAAAAGAAAGCAAGCTGACTAAGGAATTATTGCTTCTTGCAGTTTTTATAATTGATTTTCATTTAGAGAAATTCTCATTTAGTTCTACCTGAGATGTCAGTCCTAATTCTCTTTGTGCCTGGGCACAGTCTAACACAGAATTGCTACTTCAAAGCATTTGTAATCCAAATAGTCCTGATTGACTTGAATAGTAGATTTATGTTTAAAATAATTAATAAAGTATTCCGTGTCAGAGACTAAGGGATAGGAAACTGAGATATCTTTGCCTTAGGGTATGTAAGTAACGATAGAAACATTGGCCATCAGCTCTCCCTCCTTTCAAATTTCTCTTTAGCACTCCAGCTGCACACATCAGCTTTTTCCAATCATTCAACTCTTGGTTACCTAAAGACTCCTTTATATACTATTCGGACATTTCAAAGGACTGTGGACAAAGCCAGTGTCACTAGCATAAACGAAGTCAGGATAACAAATAGCTTTTTGGGAAAAAATCCTCATGAGAAAGTCAGGAAGTGGACCCTGACTACATTTAAGTCCAAAGAGTGGGGGAAAAAAACCCTGAATGACCATAATTAAATCTGGTATCTGAAAAGATTAACTTATTCATCAAAAGGCTGATTTGAGCCCATCAGCTTGATGTGCAGAGGGACATTTCCTATCCCAGCCACAGGTATTTGAGCATGATTTCGAGGGCTCAGTAGAGTTAAACTGATTGCCTGTAAATGTTATCTGCTGTTCGTAAAAGGAAAATTGCTCTTTCTCCTTTTTGGCAGTAGATTTAACCTTGTTTCACCTAAAACATGGTTCCTTAATGCATGCCATTTTTAAGTAGTTTGGCTTAACTATGACTGTGTATCAGTGGTAAATGTGACTGTAAAAGGTTTCTGAATAGACTCCAAGTGATAATTTATAATGGCCCAAAATTATTCCAGCCCAAAAATCAGGAGCTGGGACTGTGTGGTTCTTGCTTCTGATACCATGCCCTGATTTGTAAGCCCGTCCTGTACCTCTGCTGCCTCCGAATGTTACAGAACCTCCCCATCCTTACTTCATCCACCCAGTAAATCCCTCTAGGCTTATTGAAATGATAGTAGTGCAGACACTGGCCTGGATCCTAGTCAAACAGTTCACCTGTCTCTAGCCCTTCCACAGTTGGAAATACCTTGTATAAGAGAGGGGGGTAGTGTTGCTGATAAAGCATCCAGGCTTATACATACTGGTACGTTCATTACAGATATTCTCAATTCATTTGTCAGGTTAAAGAGCAAGCAGAGTTGTTTTCTCTTAATGGTTTATCACTCTAACACAGGTGGTGTTTTAACTGACAGTAGGGTTTTTCAAGACAGCATACTGTTCTTTATTGTTTAGTAGGTTATTCACTTTACAGCAATTTAAACATAATCTAAAAAGTAATATGACTGTATCTTAAACTAGAACTTCTTCAGCAATTTTACTGAGCTGAGCAATTCTCAGTAGAATAGTAATTTTAAAAAGCTTCTTGTAGCATAGAGGCACACAAAATTATCACATTTCTGGAAAAACATTTGCTGTTGGACAATACTAACCCTGCTTCACTCACATCATTTTGTCAGTGTTCCTAAGTAGCTGTGAACTTGCCCATGCTCTGCCATGCTTCCAGTTCTATGCTATGGCTGATATTTCTGTCTGGGTGTGTGTCCTTTAGCAGGTTGTTATGATAGTAAAATGTTAATTGATTTACCCATCTCTGGTTAATATCCTTATGCTAAAATGCTGTTGAATGATCATCAATGTCCTGAAACCCTCCCCAGAATGAGTGTAGTTGTAGGAAATATGAAAGGAATATTTGATCTGTGAAAGTGATTAGGAAAGAGAAAATATTTATAAATAACTAATAATGGAAAAGGTTTGAGATTTGCTTTAAACTTTCATCATGGAATCACTGCAGCACCAGCTGTGAGTCAGTTCTGTTCTGTGAGATGTTTTCCCTCTTCCTGACATTAAGCAGTTGTGGTGCATGAAGCCCTTTGCTAGGCTGATGATCACTACATGTCATGGGCTGCATGTATTCTGGAATGGGCTAAAATAATAGCATTCAAATGGAGTGAGATTATCTCTTCTCAAAGCAGGTTTCAGTGCATAACTGTAAAGTAAGGAATGCAGAGGTGGAAAATAGAAAGGAATTAAATTCACTGATTACAACAGGCAATAGCTCCAGTACAGTGGTGATTTCTGCTTTTGTTTGAGTGTGTGCTAGTTTCTGTTTGTGTGTTTTAGCATCATGGCAGTGTCATGGGGGCTACAAACAGAGAATTGAAGTTAAATGATGAAGCTTAGTTTTTAGCCTTGTTGGACTAAACACTTCAATGATGTTTGAAAGCTAACCTGTGACTGGCCCATTTAATACTCGAAGGAGATGACTACCTTTACTGCAGATGAAGTCTGCAAATGCCAAATAAATGTCTGAACAAACTGAATGATGGTTCAGCCTACACCCTATAGCATATTGAGTCACCCCGTGCTGCCCTGCTGCTGTGCTCCCAGGGGGGTGCCTGACTTCATTCTGCTCTGTTCTTCACTTTGTATTTGAGATTCCTCCCTAAGGAAACCTGGGCACAAGAGGTAGCACATTAGATGGATGAGAGCTGTTGTGCACCCTGGGAGACCTGATAAGGTACCCTGAGGAGACAAGGACTGTGGGACATGTCACAGTGCATTCCTACTGTGTATTGTAGGTACACATGGCCCAGGCAATAAACTGGCTTAACAATTTGTTTGTTAATTCAACATAACTATCATGGAAAAGCTACAGTATAGACTTACAGGAGTTGCTTTCTAGTGTATAAACCAGTATATTCAACAACCGTGGGTGAGAATCTGATGCTCTGAATTAATCAGAGGATAGTATCAATCATATCCTCTGTGAGTGCAGAAAATAAAGATTCTCTTTAGATGTTACAAAAAAAAAATATTAGTGAAACTATGTTTCTGTAATTTTAAGTAACTGTTACAAACACAATTTCAAAGATAATTTCAGATGGCTTATTGGATTTGCTTCTGAAGCAAAGTGTGTCATTACTGAAAGAAAACAAAAATCACAGCATTATAGCTACTCTAATTGCCTATTAATGTGTGGTGATACCAAAAGCAGAAACATGATGAGAATGAAACAGGTTTTTAGAATCACAAAATAAAATAGTATTCTTCTTAAATAGTATATTTTTTTTTCATTAGTGTTATAATGTTTCCTTGAATTATTTGATTCTTGAATTCAGACAAAAATGTAACTCGTTGAAATAATCCTTTTAGGTCTCAAGTGACCTATCATGGCACAACAAACAGATCTGTTTAGAGGGGTTTTTGCCTTTCCTGATTTAGTTGGCTTCTGAAGTGACCTCTAATTCACTCATGTTTGAAATTATCTTGCAGTCTAGAAATCAGAGTACTGCTATCTCAAAAATTGGAAATACTATGGGATAAATGCCTATATAATATTAATACCATTAATGGCATGTGAATGAGATCATGCAAAAAAGACACAGAGAGGTGGTTTCTTTTTACCTGTGTCTTTGAGTTAGGAAATATAATATGAAAGAAAGATTTAAAATGCTCTTTAAAATGCACCTGCTCTGAAAATAATGTAGGCAGAGTCTGGACTGTCACATGTGTTTGAACACTAACAGAGCTAATGACTAAAAGGGATCCATGAAGAAGTTGCCAATGCAATATAGTTGTGTCTTGGTTTTATTATTAGCTTATTTAAATTGCAGCTCTTTACATTTTCCTTAATGCAAAATTATGGAAGTCTTCTGGTTTTATAGACTTGCGAAGTCATTTGTGGAGCAGGATAACAACGGCTCTTGGCTGTGATCCTGTCGTTATTCGGCCCCTTGTTTCTCTTGTCTCTCCAGGCTTCAAATTCTTGAGGGCAGGAAGCATGTCTCCTTGATGTTTGCTCTGCTTAAACCAGAGGAGCACAGGTATCTATTGGTGGCATACAGACTTTAATGCCATGCTGCTTTCCTTTCTTGAAGGAAGGCCCTTGACTATCTATGAGTATTAATTTTTATGGTGTTTAATTAACCAAAGTGATACCAAAGGGTTTATGCTGTTTCTTATTCCAGATATAGCGTCAAAGGTATTCCAGTAACCCTTTTTAATATCTCATAATTTGATTAGGAATGTAATTAGACTTTTATGCAATTGAATCTCATTTTTTACTACTGATAATTATTGAAAAGCAACATGTGTATATTCCACACTAAATATCAAGAACCCCTTGTATTTCTATATGTTTATGTTGCTTTGATTTATTTCATCACTTTTGCAGTACAGGAACTGATAAGTAATTTTTCATTAAAACTAATCTCTGAGATCATACAAAATTACACACGCTGTGTCCCCTGCCTTCTTGGTTAGGAGTTTACTTTTGCCTTACAGAAACCAATTAAGTTTTCTTACCAGCAATTTTGTGCTTCCAATCTTATCAAATCAATACTTACAGCTGTAGAATGATCTATTTGGCATTATTTCAGAATCTAAGGAAAGGCTTTCACTTTATTTTTCATAGCAACAAGAGAAAAACTTAATTATTTTAATGTTTTTTAGCCTTTTATTAAAGAATTTAGCAGCAGGAATTCTGGAAAACTATTGTGGTGACATGGGACAACCCAGTAAATAAACTTCCATCAAATCCTAGCTTATTAAACAGCTCTTTCATGTGCCATGCTGCCCATTTGATAGGAACTTGAAGAGAGTTTTTGTGTTTCTCAGTTCTGCCTACAGTTATACAAGTAGATTCTATTTTAATCTATTTTATTTCTCATTAGCTCTGTATTATGTGACATGATGACAGTCTTTTTCTTCCCTTTTTGGACTGGGGATTTGTTTTGGTAGAAGGTGGTCTTTTACTGAGGTAAGAGGAATGAAAGCTCTCGAGCTTTTACAATAATTATTTAATTACACTGTGATTGTGCCTTAATCTTTCCTGAGACCCCATCATGCTAAATGTGATGCTGAGCAGTGAGAACCCCTCCCTAGAGTTTTCCAAGTTAATTGCTCATAGCCAGCTGTAGTGGAAGTTTCCACATGGGGTCCTTACAGAGGCTGATGATAAGGATTTCATCTGATTTTGTGATTATGGTATGAATTTGAGGTATTTTGGAGCTGGTGGTCACTGTTCATATGTTAAAGGGCTCTCTTCGTATTACTTTGTAAGGAAATACTATGTGACCTTACATAGATGTTTTCCTGACACAAATAAACCACCGTCCACCTTTCCCCTAAAAAATCTTTCTTGTGTTCCTCAAAAGATAGAGCTATGCTGCAAACTCCCTGTGGCAGAGACCCTCTTGCATATTTTCATTTTAGATTTGAGTTACAGAGAATGCAAAAGTATAAATAACCTGGATAATTTATGCAAAAGCTTAAGTAATTGGATCCCTATGGAAGACGGAGCACTTGAGCAAAGTAATGAGAATGTCTCAATGAAAACATTGTCTTCTTTGAAACCAGCCTGCAGCAATGAGGAATGGAAGCAACTGTTAATGTTGAATGTTGGCTTTGTTGTCTCCTATTTCAACTTCAACACATTTAAATTTGGTGGGGTGAAGTTTTGATTTACTATTTCTGAGTGCCAAAACACAAATCAAGTGGTCAGACAAGTCTGGTGTAAAGCACACATACTTCTAGAGACAAATAGGGATGCTACAAAAGCTGAACAGTGCTGTGTAGGTGCTTTGTTCTGATGTCTTCTGACATCACTCCTGTGTTGCTACTTATATGGCAGGCTGTACATTAAGGCAGGTAAAACAATTTGTTCATATGAAAGTAGTTTGGCTCAGTTCTTCAATGATGTTAACAGTGAAACGTTTGGTTTTCAATTAGGTGGAATTATGCCCAGTTAGAGAATTACTTGAAGCTGTGGGGAGTTTTTAATGAACTGTTTAGCAATCAGCAGTGCAAGAGAAATATCCCCTGCTCCTTATGCTCTGGAGAAGCAGAAAGCCCCTTCTTCCCAAACATTGATTAATGTTGCTTTTTCTAGCATCTTTTCTTTGCCCATCATCTATTAACATCTCTTCCTTTAGGCTGGATGCTTGTGACAGGAAAAATCTTAGACAACTATGAAGCAGATATCTATAAATATTGTCCTGCTATCCCTGGGACTGAACCTCTTGCAGTCCTTTGGACTTCTCTTTTGCCTTCTACCTCTTCAACATCCTCTCATGCTTTTGCCTCTTCCCAACACAGTGGGAACAAACAGAGGGAGCTGAGCCTCTGCTGCTGGTGGCTCTGCTGCCTGCTGCTGTGGTGGTAATGAGATAAATGCACAAAGATGTTTCCAGGGACAAAAGCCTGTCATTTGCCATTGTGTTAGAGCTGGCAACCTGCTGTGTGTACTGAGCTGCTGCCCATGTCTGCCCTGAATGTACCTGTATGTGGAGCAGGGCTAAAAAAGAGTCTACCTCTCCCCATCTGCTCTGCTGCTTTCCTCCCCTTCTCCTCCCCATTCAGATGTCCACTCTGGATTTGTCAGGGCTATTTTTTTCCCATGTTAAATGGGACATCCCCAGATCAAAACCTCTCAGTGAGATCTGAACCTGAAGAGCAACAATTCATTTGTGTACACTGTGAAAGAATAAATAAAAACCTGCCTTGAGTCAACCTTTTACCAAGTCAGATCAATTCTTATTTCAGATGACAGTGACTGAGTGCAATTCCAATTCTCTTTTTGCATGTATAACAGTTATTTCCATAGTTCCTGCTATTGTGTGGCTCAAAGTTATTTCTCTTATTTTGACTTCAACACACGGAATTTTGATCTGATGATCAGAGCAACAAAACTCTGTATACTTGCAGCACACGATTTGGGAACAGTAATGTTTAAAGTCACAAGTCACAGTTTAACTGGTGTCGTGGTTTAAACCAAGTCCCCCAACTCCCGGAGAGTTAGGAAGGAAAATCCAAAGAATGTAGCCCCCACGGATTGAGATAAGAACAGTTTAATAGCTAAGGCATAACACAGAATCACCACTGCCATTACCACTACAAATAATAATGATACAGCCAATAACAAGCGAAAAGAATACAACACCCCACCAGCCACCGACTCATAACTCACTCCACCCTGCCCGGCCGAGCACCGCGTGCTCCCTCCTCCATTTTCCTCTAGAGCTCCCCCCTCCAGCCCTCTCTTTCCCAGTATGCATCCTTGGCATCATGTGCTATGGTATGGAATACCTCATTGGCTAGCCTGGGTCAGGTGTCCTGTCTCTCCTTCCTCCCAGCCTCCCCTCCTCCACCTGGCTGGAAAAAAACCTTGAACAAAAACACCCTTAAAACATGGTCAAACCATGACAACTGGGTACAGATCCCTATCATTGGTGCTTCCAGAGGAATAGTGGCTTTTAGCTTGTGAATATGCTGCAAACATGTGCTGTTTATTTTAGGCAAGATTCCATCTTTCCGAAGTGAATCACTGTCATTTCTGCCCAGCCCCAGTATACTGGCAAAATTAGTTGCATTGTCTTGAATGGTAGAGGGAAAATTTTCACATTTTAAGTGATAAATGGTTATGTGTAGCAGTAATCAGTTGCTGCAAACATTATTCTAAATCAGACTGATTAATGATTACATTATGATGGGTTCTATTTGGACACAAATTTGGATGGTATCGTTTTGGCAGCTGAGCAAAGACCATGTGTTTTGACTGCTTGGTTTGGTTCAGAAATCAATGTTCTTATGATTAGCTCCTGTCAAGATCTGACTTTGCTTCTGAACTGCCTGTCATGAGTCAGAACGATGCATGTTTGTAAATCCAACAGAATGAATTGTAGGCGTTCTGGGTCAATTGGGTTGATTTCTTTTATTTTTTTAACTTTTTTGTGTTGCTCTGCTCTAGACCTAGTGTCAGAGAAAAAGGCTAGGTTTTATTTATTTTCATGTGTTATTTTAATTAATCTCTTTTTTTTCTTTACCTTTTCAATTGTATCTTCTTCACTGCAGCTTAGTATCCTTAGCTGCCAGGTGTTTGTCAAAATTTCATGCTATTCTTTAATATCTTTTCTTCTTTTATTGACCAGATGAATGACAACATAGGAGCACCTAAACAAGAAACTACAGCTTATTGTTGGCATAGCAGAGAGAGATAAAATCAGACTAAGTGATCCTTCGAAGCCATAAAATCAATGACTTCTTCAGAGCCTTTCCCACTGAGAGACTCCACTTCTCTGTGTTAGAAATGTTAACGCTTGCACTACTTGAGCCTAGGTCCCACCAGTCTTGCCCTGAGGCATAATGATCCTTGCTGTGACTGTTGTAGTACCCCCTAGTTAGGCAAGCCTAAGCTTTGACAGCTGGGTAATATCTGTGAGAAACACAGTCTCTGAACATTCAAGTTTGGTGGTGTTCACCCAACCTAGTTGTGTGACTTTGTGATCTCAGGAGATTCTGCAAAAGTAGATGTATGTAGCTCACCAAGACTAATTTGTGAACCACTGCATATTCCACGCTGGTGTAGAATGACACTTCTCTGTCACTGAGGGAAACAAAGTGCTGCAGGGAATAAAAAAGAAAACCTTTCCCCTGCCTCTTTCATTGGCGTTTGGGATTCCTTATATTTTTTAAGCTCTGGTGGTGTAGGGAAGGTCCACTGGCACATGGCTGAGAGGACAGTGGAACGCCAGCTCTGCATGCTGAATTCCAGTAACAGCTACTGTTTTTGTGTGCCCCGTAATATATCCTTTATTTCACATTCAGGTTTAGACTTTGGCTGATAAGCAAACCTCCCATTAAGTGTGGATTGACTTAAAAAAAACCAAACAACAACATTTTAATCTTATTAGAGAGCATTTGATTATAGACTAATCTGCTCTGCAATCTAAAGAATTTGGATCCATTCTGAAGAATGTGGGCTACTGTAAATTACCTCTTTCTTAAACAAAACGTTGACTTGTATCTCCCATGCCCTTAAGCAGTAGTTATCAATGAATGCTCATTCCATCAGCTTTCCAGCAGTGACTTTATCTTGGCTATGTTGCTGTTAGAAATAAAGCTTTTGAGAAATTAGCTGAGTTTCAGTATGAGTGGTTTTAGCAAATAAGGACAGGTAAAAATATGTATCTTTTTAAAGCAGTCAAAGATACCATTGTGGCTCTAATACGAACTGAGGAATTGCATTTCTCTGCAATAAAAAAGATGCATTTTTTATTAATTACAGGAGCAGTTGGATTAGACTAAGTGTATTTATGCATGTAAAAAGACAAACAGATTCTCAAAAAAGACCCTTCTTTTGAGCTCCATCACACACATCTTATCTTATGTAGGACTTTGTGTATGTCTGTGCTTGACTTAGCTCTCCTGGCTATTTTAATAGTGGAGATGATCAGGTATTTTTTGTACCTGAGGTACAGTCCTAAAACAGGTTTGAATGTCTCTCTTCCTGTTGATCAGAATTCTAACAATGGATGACTAATATTCTTGGATGTGAATTTGTTTGAAGGATAATAGAGCATCAGACTGATGCTTGACATTATTTCAGTACTGAGCTTCAGCAAGGAGAAAGATTAAGTACTGGAAAACATGGTGCTTTACTGGAAATATCCACACCATTTTGCATTGAATCTCTGCAAATCATGTGTGCTTCATTTGTTCCAACAGGTGACTGCCAACTATGATTATCTCATTGCAGTTCTCTAATATATTTTATTCTTCTTCAGACATATTTCAGTTAGGTCAAATTCTCTAGTGAACTATTCAGCTGTGCATGAGAGCACAGCTGTTAATCCAGAAATTTTCAGTAATTAATCAGGACAATTTCTGTATACATAAATGTCACTGTAAGGTGTATCCAGCTGGATGAATCAAAGTGACCAGGACAAACTTACTTTTCAGCACTTGGTACTACGGGCAAATATCTAAATATAACTTCCACGCACCTTGTATACATGGGTAATTTCACCTTCAAAAGCAATCTCTAAATGGGCTTTTAAACATTTCTCTCAGAAAATTAGATGGTATGTGTTTGAAACAATTTAGCCCTCAACAGAAGTTATGCCTACCTGCATTAGCAAATGTATTTCTTTTTTTTCCACCTCTCCTTTTTTTAAAAAAAAAATATACACCATTATCTGCTACACCAGGGAGTAAGAATAAGTTAAGTTAAGTAAAAGAAAATCATGGTTAAAATCAGAACGTAACAATTAGCTTTCACTTTGGGGGGGGAAATTGTTGAGCACAATGCAAAATACACTTTAGTGAGCAAAATAATGAGAAAAACACTTAGAAAAAATACAGTCATTTTCGAAAACCTTATATACAGTGAGTAGTAATCAGTGTTCTATAATATTAGCCAGAAGGAGCACTTAAATTTTTTGACGTCCCCAATCATGGAGCCTGGGGAGCACTACAGATCATTTTCATTAAATTACTCCTAATTTTCCAAGCCCTGTCTGCCCCTTCCCATAGGTTTTGCAGCCAGTATTTGTGAATTGACAGAAGCCTACAGGTTTCATAGCTAATGTTGTTATCTCCTGCCTGGAATATCAGAGTAAGGTGCATTATATGCTGCATGACAATTAAGGGTTGAGGGAAATCATGCTGATTTTTCAGATGTGGCCCCCAGGTGTCATCATTTGTATCAAGTTAGAGAAATGGTGTCAAAGAAGATACACAGGACAGCAAAAATGATGAATGTTGAGTGTTTCTGCTAAGAGTTCAGGGGAGCTTTTGGGGGAAGGAGGTGAGCCTACTGATTCCACAGCTGCAGTGGCAGGTGGGATGGAGAACTTCTGTTGCTGTAAGGTGTGTGCAATTGCATGTGCACAGTGCTTCTTTTCATTTGATTATATGTGTGCTGCCACTTGCTATTGTCACCTTGTATTAACTTTCCAAGTGCTATTGTTTGGGCTTCCACCTTCGGAGTGATAAGTGATCTTTTTCAGAACCATTCATTCTTGGCCTGATTCCACTTTCATTTAATGTGTTGCAGATACAACAAAAGATGTGCCAGTTTAGCTATATCAGCAGAACATCTCTCTCCTGGGGCAGATGCAGCCCTTTAGGATTGGACTATAACTGTGCATTCCCTGCATTGCCGATTAAAAACAGGTTGATCTGCATCTAGCTTTTTTTTAACCCATGTAATCACATTGAGTAGCAACCAATATAGTCAGTGTTGAAAACTAGTTAATTTTTGGGAATAAGCCATAGTTGTATAAGTGGGTTTAAAAGATGGGAGCGTTTATCAGCCTACTTCACCTACAGTTTACTATAAACTTTTCAGTGTCTTTGGAGCAATGGGAGACTGCTTTTGAAAATAAGAGATAAATATGCCTGAGAACTGTGTAATGAAGATAAGTAGTTCAGGTAGTGCAGGTGTGTATATTTAGAGTACCTGCAAGGCTTGTAACTTAAGTTTATTTTGCTGGTCAGGATGCTACAAGTTAAGGAACCTCCCTCTGCCTTTTGAATTAACAGAGGTATGTGTGTTTCTTCTCAGGGTTACAATTAGAGATAACACCCCTAGGAGATAGATGATTTTAGAGCATCTGGGTTGGAATTTCTGAAACTGAGTGAAACAAATTTTCGATTAAGTGGATTGGATTAGTAGTGGCTGGAAAGTGTGACTGCTTTTCTGAGGGAAAGGAAAACACTTCAGGAAAATGGTGTTCTGAAATTTTCCTAGTAAAAATTACTGTGGAACTTAAGTGCTTAAACAAACAAATCCTCTGGAAAGATCTAAATGTTGTATTTTTCTCATTACTGAAGCACTGTATTTTGATTTTAAATATTGAATACTTTGGCATTATATAATTCAATATTATGCTGGTCAAAACATCATTAATTTCTTTTGGCATCACTGAAATTAGGTTTGAACAGAAATACATGCCCTTGAAGTGTTTTATTCTTCGCAAAACTGCTTCTTGTAATAAAAAGCTACTATGTTGAAAACTAACTGGTCAGCTCTGCGTTTTGGCATGGATTATCCCATTTGTGTATTACTAGATTTCTTCCAAGCATATTCTTCTACCAGAACGTTAATCTCTATTTTCTAGGTAAAAGTTATCTTTTGGCATGCATGTGTTCATGCATGCTGTGTTAGAAGAAATAATAATAATAATAAATATTATCCACTGGGGGCTCTATTTGTTGCTTCCTCTGTTGGTATAAAGATATCAGCAACATAATGTGGCATAGCTTTATTTTTAAAATATGCTATGTGATAAAATTTTCATATGGACTAGTTTAAATTATTGTGGGCTTTGAAGCTATACACCATGAAACGCCCCTCTGGGTTGAGGTAGGTAATTCTCATCTTCCAGTGACTGGGAAGAAGGTGTTAAGTCCTTAAGTAGACTATTTCAGTGAGAAAACATCTTCTCATCCTTGTCATGCAAATAAAGTCATTGAACTAGAAAAAGGAATTACTGAGGGAAAATATTTGGCATTTGTTATGTAGTAGTTTGGACCCGGATAATCATTGTTTTTCTTTTTGACTTTAAAAGTCCATGTCACCTTAAGAACTGAAGAAGATTTATAATGGCTTCTTTGGAAATATTCCCAGTGTTAGTATGGCTATAGCATTAAAAGGGATCCAAAGTAGTCTTGGAAGCCACGAGTCATCCTACGTCATGTAGGATTTCAGTCTATTGAAGAGCCCTCAAGGTAGCAATTTTGGGGGAGAGAAATTAAAAATGCAATCTGAAACTTGGGGTTTTGGCTGTAATACTCCAGTGATTTGCCACAGAGTTTGCAAAACTGCCAGCTCTTCCAAGGGTACCTTCTTTTGCAATATCTTTCTTATTATCATAGCCCTTCAAGGAGTTTCTCTTTAGTAATACCCAATTCCTACTTAACTATTATGTCTCCTTATTGTGACCATGAATCCAAAGTACAGAAGAAGCACTGCTAGATGGAATTCTCTTTTGAAAGGTGGGGAAGTTGCCTCAGGTGTAAAGTTACTGGTTTGATATTTTTTTTCATCCATATGTCTTTCTGAAGACACAGGTAGTGCAATGGTATCACTGCAGGGCCCAATATGTGGCACTGAAATCTCTGCTGGCAAAGTCAACCCTTTCTTTTGAAAGATGGCTTTTGTTTGCATATAGGTAGATTTTGTATTGAAGCTGGCTTCTGAAAGTGAGCTAGGAAAACAAAGCTCCTTGCTGTATAGTGGGGTGACAAGGGAAACATCATGGGTTAGTAAATAAACCTGACTAATGTATCTGAGTAACAAGACTAGTAGCGTAAAAAGGAATGGATCAATTTGATTGCTGTTTAATGCTCATTCCATATCTGTGCGGTATATCATCATCTCTGGTGGTGGACACATGGGTAGGTAAGAGAAAAAAAACACTTTGGGCAACTGAATATCTTCCTGATGTGATTCCTGTGTCTACTCTGGGGGTATGTTTAAGTGAATGAGGAAATGAAGGAAGTTACCACCAAATTACATTGATACAGAACATTTTTATAATGAGAAACATTAAAGGGAGTTAAAAGAAAGGTGGGATGGGTGAGAAAAAATGTTTAGAGACTAGGTCAAGAAGACATCTGTTGCTTTCTTCTGTTGTAAGCCCTCTAAATGAAAAAGTCCAATAACATTGCTCTTTATAGCAGTGAAAAATACTGCCTGAGGAGCTGCTGAGTTTCATTATTCAGTTGAGTACAGCACCTTGCTTCAAAGACTGCTCTTGCAAATGATTATTCTCTACTCCTGACAGCCTGTCCTTGCACTTGAGGGACCTTTAATGAGCATTGTCACTTAAAAGTCAAAACCCCAGTAACTGCTGGTTTTTTGTTTGTTAGGTTGGGGTTGTTTGTTTTCTTTTTTGTTGTTGTCTAAAAATACTGGATATACCAGCACACATCTCTGCATCATTGTTTTATTCCTTAAATGGTATTTTTGTTTCATGCAGCTTACTAGCATGCTGCTAGCACATATGAAAATGCAGAGATTTTCACTCAAATCCTGTTTTTAAGGCTATGAAAAGAAACTGAGATGTCTGGTACAGAAGACAGCTTAAAGAACTCTTAAGATGAAAATGGGTGGATGTGAGTGTGCTGGCAATAGGAAGAACACCCAGAGTTCTTATCTGTGCCCTGGGAACAAATGATCTGATCCAAGGAGAGATTTCCATTAATGTTACCAGACCTTGGATAAAGTCAGATACAGTCAGTGTTGTTTTAGTATAAGTGCTTTGAAAAATATGATAATTTCAAGGACTAATATGTCTTGGATAATCAGTGTGCCTAAGCATCACCAGTGTGCAAATATGCACTAGATGTAAAAATATCAGTAGGTCATCTACTTCTCATGCTCTGCACCTGTCCTTTCTCTTGTAATATTGTACCAACAATATTAAAACCTGTTCCAAGATGAAGTAGGCATTTTGAAGCACCTACTGTTGATTTAGGGAGTAGGTAAAACATCAAAGAGGAAAAGGAAAGGCACAAACCAATGTCACTTATTCAATGAAGTTTTCAAAGTCTCAGAAAAAGAAGACAGCAATAGTTCTATTTGTTTTTTTGCTGGGATGAAATGTAAGATAACAAAAAATATTTTCTATAGTAAATGAATGTTCATATGAGTATAAAAAATTAATGACTCTATTTAATAGTCTTTCCAGGGTTTAACATATGTCTCATTTTAAGATCCTCTGCTTTTATCTGTTTATATTATTTTTCTATTGTCAGATCCTACATTATTTTCTCTCAATTTATTCTTTTTTCTTCTCCACATAGAAGGTACCATGAATCCCTTCACTTTGTGTATTGGTGTAAAAATCAAATAGCCAATGTTATGTATGTACTGCTGTCCCCTGGCAAACACTATGACAGATGTTTATAACACTTATTACTCTCAGTTCATGATCTTATAAATGTGATCCTTTTCTATTATGAGGAAAAATTTTGTTTGTCTGATCCAAGAACCATTATAGTTTCTGGGCAGATTCCCACAGATTTACTGAAGTTTTGGAATCGTTCTTAAGACCTTCAGTTCAAAAACACCTGGTGTTGATGTAGAAAAAAGACTATGGGGACCTTAGCAGCTTTCTCCCCATATTCCCTGTGTCTCTCACTTTCTAGAGTCAAGTCACAGCAACCTTTGCTGCTTCTGCCATCCAGAAGTGCTTTTCTATAGCTCTCTGCCTCATTGATTCTCCATCTGTTTTAGTCTGAACATCTTTCTGGTGACCTATGTTCATATCTGGTGTAAATATGTTACTATTCAAAGAGTTTTTACACTGTCAGTTACCATTTCAGGGAATGATTTATAGCAGGAGTTGTGCACTCTGCGCTGTAGAAAAGGGAGAAAATATAGACATGGCCTCAAGGATTTTTTATGTCTTGCTTGAATGAGATTGAGAAGCATAAAGCTATATGCTGCCAAGAGAAGTAACTGATAATCTGTCCTCTCAAGTTACCGGGTAAATAAAGGAGATGTGGATCAAGCAGGCAGAGAAGGCAGCTGTTATCCACACTTCCTCAAAGTTGTGAAGGACCTGAGCCAAACCTCACCGATGTCAGTCAGAAGTCTGCCAGCCACTCTGAAAAACATTTGATGCCAAATTCTGGAGACTTGACCCACATTTCTAAGAGTACATTGCCTTAATTACAAGGAATTCTTCCCATCCTTCTGCAGTTAAAAACCCATATACTTCATAGAGATGGAACAGAATGTTACCATATACAACTTATAGTCGAAGGTTGTACAGATTTTTCTTATCAATGCCAGATTAACAGGGGAAGGAATTACAACAGAATTTATACTTGAAAAGGAATTTAAATATAGACCAGGAGGTTAATTTGCTCACATTAGTATGTTTAACAAAGAAGGGTGCAGCCTGCAACTGAGTTTCTTGAAGAACATCTCTATTACTGTTTTGCATCACTGTACAGTTTTGCATTTTTACCCATTTTCCTTTGTGCTATAGTCTCCTTTTTTTCCAAAACATTAGGCAAAGAAAATAGGAGAAGTAGCATATCTGATCAACTATGTATATCTATTATGTGAACTAGTACAGAAGAAAAGGGATGCATCACCGTGCTTTGATAACAAGCAGAACTGTACAATTGCTTTTTTTCTTTCAGAGAAAAGGAAATCTCTTACCGTACTTCAAAATACGATGGTTTATTGGTTTTTTTTTTCCAATAATAGTAATTTTGTATGTAAGTTGAGACACTTCCATTTCTTTCCATCTTGCTGAGTGTGAGCCGTTTGTGGTGTATGAATGCATCTCTGCAATTAGGAAATAGATTGCTGATGTGAATTAGGTAAGTTGTGGTGTTGCCACTTCTAAAATATCATTAACTCCTTATCCAGTTGGATCAAGTTTTGATTCTTATAACACATCCTCTATTCTGAAGGAGAAAATGAGTAGAATAGATTGTTTTCTGTAAGATTTTGGCAACTTGAAAACATACGTGCAGCTGTTACAGAGTGACTGCTCATATCTGTGTAGTTGTATGCAGAATGAAGTTCTGGATTGTCACACTTGGTGACTGCATTACCCATATAGCAAGTGTTTTACTCACAGTTTCTCTGGGCAAAGCACAATGTGCTTGGCATGGGTGACAGACTTCTTCTACAGCAGTGCTTATTGTCAGCCAATGTCTGAACTTATGTGAGTCCTAGACATGGAAAACAACTGAGCACCAACAGCCTGCATTCACTTTAGAGAGAACTGCAAGTGCTCAGCAGTCCTGTGGAGCAGCTTAGTAGTTACATTGCTTAATAAAGAAAGCTCTTTATTTCCTAACAGAAGCTCATGTTAAAAGACCCACCCTAACATCTAGATAAATCCTGCTTATACATCGCAAATCAAAGGTAGCAGGAACTAAACATGTTGCTATTGGACAATAAACAGCATGGCACTATGGAAATTTATTTTAAGAAGAAAAGACAAATCTAAATCTCAATCTGGTAAAAGCATTTCTGCATATAAACACTTATTCTTTCATTATTCTTTCTGTATGGATTTATTCGCATCTATTTGCCATTTTCCAATGAGAGAAAAACTCACACATTTTTGTGGCAAGGCTTATTTCTTTAATACTTGTAGAGGCTGGATGAAGAAAACACATTGTGTTGATTGATTATAAATGGTAATACATTATTAATGAAATAAACCCAGTTTATTGGTTAGCAAATATTAATACATGTACTAGGAAAAGGTAATGCCTTGTTGTTAGCAGAGGTTTTCTGTGCATTTTCTTTCACTTAGCCTTACTGCATCCCATCAGGCAACAGATATGTCTGTATATGTTGCTAGGCTGCTGCCAAAAATTAATAGAGCCTCTTTCCAGGGCTTTTCTTTGGTTGGCTGTAATATTCATACTGTCTTAGGTACTTTAGCTCGTTGTCTTTGTTAGTGCCCTGGTGTCCTACTGCAGAAGTGTTTCCGCTGTATCTTCAGTCAATGTAAGTATAGTTAATCTGTAACTCTGATTTGAGGTTTGTGCCCTGGAAGTACCAACAGTCTGCAACCATCTTGAAACCTTCATTCATTGATTGAATCAGCCTTTTTTCATCTTTTGATATCTCAGGAAGAACTTAAGTTTAGAGCCACCTTGTTCAGTACAATTGCCCTCTTTCTGTTGCTATTATCACTGACATATAGGATGATAGCATTACAGTGGTTTTTACTATGCCTATCAGAATTACAGGAATCAAGGAAGCTGTAAACCCTGTGCTAAGAGGAAGCTAATGATGGAAAAAATAGTCATAATACTTGTCTTTTGGTGTCAGTCCTATAGCAGTCGTGTGCAAGACACAATAGAACACCTGGAAGCAGAACCCTTCTATTCGGATAGCTGAAATAGCTGTTCTCACATAAAAACAGGATTAGATTGACTGACCTCCCCACTAAAATGCTTGCTTTTGAATTATCTTGTCAAACGAAACAAGGATTGTCATGGCAAAACTTTCCTGCTTCTATTTCTGCTGTGAGGAGAGCGCCTGTTTGTGTTATGACAAGACGGCTGTGTTTAATTGAGTTGCATTTTGGTTCTGTCTGCTGTAGGTAGATACAATGAAAGGGGACAAAGGGCAAGCTCAATTCATTGCTATTAAGCTGCTTCTTTCTTTTATTTTTATTTTTTTTTTCCCCAAAAAATAATTACTGCATCTTTAAAACAGGTGTGTTGTAGAAAGAATTCAGAGGGGAAGCAAGAAACTGCTGCAATAGCTTCACATTAATTTATGCTCAAGATAGATTTGCCATTCTTTATGGCACCGTGGGGGACCCTAAATATAATGGGGAATATAAACTAAGGAGGATAATGGAGAAGGAAGGCATCCTGCAATACCCTTAGAGTTCATGTGTTATTCCTACTTGCCAGAACCCGCTTTGGTGAGCTTTCACTTACACACAATGAAAGTGTAGCTTACAATATATGTATTTAGAAACTAGGTCAGGTAAATTGAAGAAGCTATTGCCGCTTTACTCACTCTTCATCTGTAGATATAAAGCTCAAATCAACAATTTTTAAGAGGGTAGCTTTCATTATCGGCCATTGCAAGACTATCATGTGATTCAGAATGCTGAAACTCAGCACAAGTGACAATTCTGGTACCAAAATTACATGTAGGCAGCTTGGCTGATACTTGAGCAGTTAGAAGTGTGGTCGTGATTGGGAAATGCCAGTCTTTACTCTTTAATTGTTGTTTCTTCTCCTAACATTTATTCCTTTGTTTTAAATAACACTGCAAGAAAATATATTACCACTCTCACAACCTTGGCTGGGGGTTGGAAAATTGTCTCCACAGCTAGGCAGTGCTTCACTGTCTGCCTTACTCAGAATGATGTAGTTTATTCACCAGATACAGATGTGCTACACTTGTGCAATTTTCCTTGTGAACTGAAGTTTCATCCTCCTTCCTAACAGAATTGTTCAGCTTGCATTGGGATGCCTTGCTGATGTCTCTTATTGTTGCTTGGGCCAGCTTGGTATGTCTATAGAATGATATGCTGAACTAATACAGGTGTTAATTGCCACTGTAATGATGAATCCATGAACTAAAGTGATTTTAAACAATGACAAAGGTAACTAGGAGCTAGTGGTTAATGAGCCAGGGCAGTTGAGCCATACAGGCAACTCAAAACACTTTATCTGTAACTTCTTTCTGACATTGTCTAAAGAATTTTACCTTTTTTCATCCTCAGTTTGGAAATGGGAATGTTTTAGATTGTGTAATCTCTAGTTGATGCATTTCAGTTTTGAAAGATGAGGAAGCAAGAACTTTTAATTTTGTGCCAGTTTAATAGTGATTTTTGTTTCCTTGGTTAGGTCAGTGATCACTAAGGCTACAGTTTAGGTGCCTTATTTGTAGATCCAATTCTTCTTTGTGTCTGAATGGCAAAAACATGTCCAGAGTTATCATTCAGATGGAGACCCTCTCGGACAGGGCAACAAAGGCAGAATTACTGGCTTCCAGATCATACAACAGCAATTGAAGTATAATGCCAACCTAAAGTGAAGGAAATCATCCAGTTTGGCTCTTGAACCAAAACTGAAACACTCTGATAGGGAGTGTTTTAACTGCTCAGTTTCTTTAAAAAATGATAAACCAAAATGATACAATTTTAAATTTGAAAAAAAAAAGTTTATTGTTTTTTCATCTGTTCCAGTGTAAACAGTAATATTGCCCAGGTGAGAGGAGAAAAAAAAAATCCTGCTTTTCAATTATTTTTATAGAATATTTTATTTACATTATGCATAATAGATGACAACAAAAGTCATTAATATTAACAGATTTGGATAGTTTTATTTAATTTCCTATTTGTGAAGTCTTATTCATATCTTGGCTTGGATCTGGCAGCAAAACCAGTTTAATACAGTTTCTGGTACTAATTTACTCTTTTCTGGTCTCAGATGGACTCCTGCTCTCTTGTTGTAGTGCTTTAATAGTGACCCACCTTAAAGATACTGACTTTATTGTTTGTTCCTAAGGCTTTTCACAGACAGAAAGGTGGATATCAATTATTCAGTAGAATTTTTCTCCCTGACAAAATTTTCCCTTGATATCCTAACTGAAAACAGACCTTTTAGCATTCTGATTTCTTGCTTCATTTATCTTTCACCTTAGGTAATGGATAACTACTAATGAGTTAACTAGGCTAATCATTTCTAGCTCTTCAAATCTTAATGTTACTTCACTAAGATTTAGATTGGGTTAATACTGTTTGGGAGGTAAAGGTTATAAACTATGAATTATAGCAGTCTTGTAGTCAGCTGTTCTGCAATTTTCAGTGAAAACTTAAATATGGTTGTATTTAAATATGATTATGTGTGTATTTGTATGAAATCCTCTCAAGCTTCTTCACTATAATGCATAGACCACCTGTGTTTCTATAGCTGGCAAATGAACACTGCTTAAAGTGAAATGGATGTGCTTGTCTTTGTCATAGCTGTGAGGGGAATTCATGCACATGTGCCCCTTTCAAATGCCCAATAATCCTGGCAGCCTCTGGGATGTAGGATAAGGGAGAAGAAAATAATGCCAAAAAAAAAAAAAAGAGAGAAACCAAATCTTAGGACACAGAAATTAACTAATAACAAGAAGTAATTTGCCAAGTGAAAAGGCATGGAGTTTAAATAAAAAGAAATAGGATGGGATTCTTGGCCTGGCACAGATGAGACTTCCAAGAGGGGGTAGGTTTTTCCCTTGCAGGTTAGCAGAATTCTCTATTGTCTGAGCTGATTAGAGCAAGCTAAGTGAAAAGCACAATTATTTCTCCTTCCTTTACCATCTTTTGACAATTTCTGGTAAGCACGGAAACAACATGAACTATATTAGTGAAACAAATTACATGCCAAGAAACACTGATGTGTTTATATTCGATACAGAAGTATGTAGTCTACAGCATTGTCTACGAGTGCTTTGGGGGAGCTGAATATAAAACCATAACACACACAAAACACTACTAAAGCTGTACTGTGAGCTTTCAGAGCAAGTATGACTTTTTTTGTGTTGCCCTGTCTGTGCTGTCTCTGTCTACCCCCAAGTCACCATTTCTCCCTCAAGTTGTCTCCATTATGATATGCTTCCCCTTTGGAGATTATTGATTTTTACTGAGTTATTCCCCTAGTTCTTTACTAGTTGATTAAAAAAAAACCCAAAACCTAAACCCAAGTGCCTTCTTATCCCACTATATGGGGAACAAATTGTAGCACTAACTTCTTGCTTTGTAGGCACTTTTCTGGTAGTAGATATCCTGTGCTGAATCTACTGTATCTATTGTTTTCTTCCTGGATTTCAGTGGGGGTTATTTTATAATAAAAGTAGTAAAATGGATAGTTTCCCTGACATCTGATCAAGCACTTTCTCATTCTCCATCTGCTCCATACAGTGTTTGTTCCTGTTGCTACTTGGCATTAATTTGTGGCCAGTGGATACAATAAGGGATTGTAATGTTGCTGTTGGCAGAAGCTAACATAGCTTTCTCATTTGCATTATGGATTTGTTTTTCAAAATTTCATGTGTCTTACAGTGTAGATCACTACTCTAAATTAGAATTTTAAAATTGTTCAGTGTGGGCTTAAAAGGGAGTATCACATCGAGCATAAACCTGTTGTGAGACTTTTATTCTTCAATTTCATATATTAACATTGATTTAACGTTAGTTACTAATGAAGCCTTTGCTGTTGTCAAGGCAGTAATGAGTGCAAAAGGGAAAAGGTAACAATGTAGTATACATGAACTTACTGGAATGACTCTTCTAATCAATGAGTTGCATTTTATCATGTATAAAAGGCAATTCTGGCAGCTGTGGATAGTATGCTCAGTTTTCTTGTTATTTCTTCAGTAATAAATAACCTTCTCTCAGTGCTGGAAACTGCAGAACTAGAAGTTGGGCTTTGTCATAATTTCAATGGTGCTGAAAATTTTGTAATGCCCAGATATTTGTCTTGAATATCTCTATATAAATACAGCTATTTAGCCTGACTAGAAAACAAAATATAATTTGGAGTTTCAAATTTTTAAATCCTGTGTTTTGTTGATATTTCTTCCATCCTATGAAGAAAGGAATGAATCTTTAGGGGTAATGAATACATAAAAGAGCAATATATACACAACCTCCTAGTGTATTTTATATATAACATTTTTTTTTAAATAAGAATTCATCTAAGCTATATCTATTTCTCAACAGCTCAGGTAACAATCTGTGATTTAATGTGATGCATGAAAAAGTAATTCTTCTGGATAGTAGTTATTCTACTGACAAAGTTTACAGCTTATCAGAAACTATGTAAAATAACTTGGAAGCAGAAAGAACAGATAGTTGGTTGATACTTCTTTTCTTATAAGTCATTGCATTACAGATACTGCCACCAAGTAAATTGTGCTCTTGCACAGTATTGTTGCATATCTGTATTAACTAGGGGAACTTATACATAAATTTTTACTGAAAAATTGCAGGATCTTACATGAAATCCCTGACACTTCTTCCTGGTAGATTCTATTCTGTTGTCTCTCAGTATTTTCCCACTGCAGAGAAATACACTTAATGGAGAAAAAAATCTAAACTGATCTTTGCAAAGGAAACTTGCTATGCAAGTGGTATTGTTATTTTTGAACTGATGTGCAGAGAGAGGGTATAACTAAAAGAAAAAAAAACAAGAAACTAAACCAGGTTTTGATGTATTTGACATGACCTTATTTCTTGTGTGCTCAGAATGGTTACTGGTGGTGCCTCAAACAGGCAGTATTTGTCACCATTTATACTGTACTTCTTGCTGATTTCAGATCTCTTAAACACTTGGGTAAATCACAGAGCCTCCCTGCTATGTGTGTTAATTGTATTATTTTCATTTACAGATGGAGGAACATAGGGAGGTTAAGTGGCTTGCCCGTGATGTGTGGTCTGAGACTGTCTCTTGCATTAGAATTGTGGAAAGGAAACCCTTATCTCAGGGACTGCAAACATTGGGACTGACCAACAGATCTAGGACTGCAGCCTGGAGCTTGCTTACACATTCTCTGTTAAAATGCAACAAAACATAAGTAAAATACAGGTGAAAACACTAAAAAATTAAAATGAGGCACCTAATGACCTAATTTGGTGTGCCTTCTGATTTGCTTTTGGCTCAGTTCCTAATCTTGTTTCTTGCAAGAGAAACTCCTACTGTGAGTAACTGCTGCTTAATAATAGAATATTACTTTACTGATTAATATTTGTTGGACACTTAGTCTAATTATGGTTTCTCACAGCGTCTTTAATTGCTATAATATGAGGCTTTACTTAAGCAAAATATTTCAGATTAGTTTAGTGATGCTTTGCAACTTAATTCTGTACACGGAGCATAGCAGCAGACTCTTGGGAGAGAGGAAAACACAGTTCTTCATGAACTTAGCACACTTGTTTTTGAATTTTAAGTTCTCAATCAAAAGGTGCAATACTGAGGATTTACCCTAGCTAGGAACTCTGAAACCTCAGCATAGGGAATAGCTGCAGTGAACATGATTAACTGGATAAACAGGAGCTCGATGCAGTGCAATTGAGTATGTCGGTGTTTAGTTACTAATTGAAATTGGATAGGCAGAATTAAAAGCCTATGATTAGTAAGGTGTGCCGATATCTTTAAGGACTAACTACTATCTTTTCAAATGAATGTGCAGAAGAACACCGGGTTGTTTATCTTGATGAGAAATTATCCTATTACTTCTACGTCATTTGTGCTGAGAAGCAGGAGATGAAATATAAAGACTAGGTATTTGAAGAAATTAGTCACTAGTTTTTTTCTTTCCAGGTTGTCACATTTTAAAATAGAGGTTCAGTTGCATTCACAATTGTTGAATATCTCAGTGGAAAGTACAAAAACAGTTACAGTTTTCATACAGTTGGATTTTTGTTTGGTAGTAAATGTAAGCAGATGGGTAGAGTATTAATGAAGGGTACTAGGGAAGAATAAAGTGGAGGGTCATTAATAATGTAATTTGTCAACTGTATTTCTCAGTTCTCTGTACATGTCCAGTGCTATTTTCAGGCGTCACACCTGAATTTTCCCTACATTCATAAAGAAATGCTTAAGAGCTTTCACCCTTGCAATCTGGTTCTTATTTAGGAGATGAAAGATTACGTAAAAAATAAAATTCCTGTATAATTTCAAACTATATTATAATGCACTATAGCCTCCCGGTATTCAGTCCCAAACATGAAGCATTTAAATAATTGAAAATTGTTCAATGCTGAGCATGATCAGAACCCCAATCATTTTCAAATGAAAGTACCTATAAAAAATTGAAGGGGTTAAATAATTTTGAATTATTTTATACTGTGTAAGCACAGAACCCCAGTCACTTCCAGGCTGAATCACTTATTAAAAAAAAAATAATCCTTTAGATCTCTTATTCTTTCTGTGCGACTCAAAGATCTTTACTTTGTCAAAATGAACAAAAAAAAGTCTGATTATGTAAACTTCCAAAATATTAAATTAACCCTTGTAGCAAATGGTAATGGTAGGACATTCTACAATCAGATGCGCATATCCTGGCATAGGAATTCTTAGTACTGTCATTATTATATATTTCAGACAAAATAAAATAGAACCTTATGAATAAAATAGTGTAGGCACTAAAAGTCTTCTTTAGCCTGTGTCTCTGATTTGAAAAAAAAAAAGGCATTTTCAGATTCCCTCAGATTTGAATTATGTTAGGCATTATTACCTGCTCACTCTAGACAGATGTAAAATCATGTCCTTGTATGATTTCTGTCCAGAAATTTTAAACCTCTCTCAACCACTCTAGTGATGATATTAATATTTATATGTAGGTTGCAAAAGCAAGACGTAAGACAGATTTAAATTATTCACAACCTTTCATGCATTTTAAGTTTGTTACTTCTATCTGTTGCCTGTCAAATTTCATGTGGAACAGATTATAGACTTGGTAAATACAGATAATTGTAGAACTAATAAATGTGCTGAAAGTGCTGCCTACAATGCTAGAGAAGCTACAATAGCATATTGTTTCCTAACCACCACAGAAATCTAACTTGATTTAAAATATGGATTTCAAAAGCAAATGTAGTATATTGTAGAGATTTCTCAATGGAATTTGTAGGGTACAACCATATTTATGTCCTTATGTCTCAGGACTGACTGAACTGTGACTTCATGTAAGAAAAACAAGTCATGGGTACAGATAACTTTGTGATGATTGTTTCTACAACCAGTCAGAAATATTTAATAACCATCTTGTAGTATATTTCCCAGAATCATCATTCCTTGATGGTTGAAAGAAGTGAATGAACAGTAGGTATTCAGTATGGTGTTACTAAGGCATTCTCAGTACTCAGGAGATTGCATCCTCAACGTGTCCTGACTTTCTTTAACTTCCCAATACATATGGGTCAATAGCTGTATCTTTTACATGAAAGATTTCATTCAATTTTTAAATGGCAAGCAATTATGAAAAGAGAGGGCTACAGACCAAGGTCTTGCTTTCATGGTATTTATGTTCTAATTAATTTAGCAGACTGATTTCCATGCCCCCTGCCTTCCCCACTTTGGCTGCTAAGTATTGCTCTTTAATAGTTATCATGTTCCTAGCATTAATGGATTTTATTTCTTTGGAAAGGTCATCCTTGAAGTAATGTCAGTGTTAGCACACAGAGTCTATAAGCTTTAGAGATTTTGCCTTATTGTGTTATGCTCAAAAATGTACAACTACATGCTGTTTTGGGAGAGTTAGTTTAACTAAACAGGTTCTTTTAAACTTTTGACTGTGTTATTGCAATTCACTGGAAATATTCCTCAAGCAGCAGCTCACACTTGCCAGAAAGACCTGGGCCCTTTATTTATTTATTTTTAAATCCTTTTCTATTTATTTTTGATTGACTGTAGGAGCTTGAAAATTACTGCCTGTTGTAAATAACTGCACAAGCCTTTGGTAAAATGAGCGGTGATACAACTTGGGGCATATCAGTTAAATGAATTAAAAATATGTATGGTAACTAGCTCGCTAACAATAAGGTACAGTCAATGCTCTTTAGTAAAAGGAAATAAAATAATTTGAAAACCAGCAATAAACAAGAAAACACAAAAGTGCAAATTTTAATAATTGTCTTTGGAATTGAATTTTAGGCTGAAGTAAGATTAAATTATACTAAAAATCCTCTGAATTTATCAAACAATCCTTGTTAAAACAGTTTAAAGTTATGTGTATATTTAAATTTGTATGTGCAATATAGGAATACATGTATATATTGCATAAATTTTCATTTCATTCAAGTATATTTCTTCCCCTGTTGTAGTTATTTCAAAGTTGATCAGTTATGGTCTTTCTATTTTATAGTCTTTCTATTCTATTGAAACTTTGATAACTTCTTATGCCAGCTGATCAGCCATCAAGGTTAACTGGGAATAGCAGTGCTTTATTCTGACAGGCATAAATGGGGAGGGGTGGGAAGGAGCACAGAAGGCCTTCAATGAGATTATAGAGTAATTGTATAGCTCAATGTAATGTGCTGATCTATAGAATCGTAACCATTAAGTAGGCTGACCAGGCAAGTAACAGCTGATTACTTCCACATTCCTTCCTGGAATTTGTGTTGTATGCCTTGTAAGGAAAAGGTAAAATAGGTAATATATATAAGCATAGTGTACTTGACCACAAAGGATAACTGACTGCAGTGACAATTACTTCAGCCTGTACATCTAATAAAGGTTTAAGTTGAGGACTACTTATTCACTATGTTTTAAGGCTTCATCCTGAAGGAAAATTTAACACATATGTGAGCAGTTTCTAGTTCGTGGTTTCATACTTTGCTGGTTTCTAAGCTCAGTTCCCTCTCCTATAGGCATGTAGTCTGTGCATGATGTAACAATATTTCATCCTCTTAGCTAAAAAGAGATTTATTTTGCATTTAGTTTACATTCTGAAATTATTTATGTCCCTAAACTTTACCAACCAGAACAAAAACTGGAATAAACCTTTTCTTTTTTTTTTTTTTTTTTTCCCTGGAATTAGTAAATAGGACAAGCAGAAGAAATACCATATACCACAAAGAGCCACTTACATGGGGTTTGGCCTGGTTATCTGAGACTCTGTAAGCCTTATCTCTTATTGCTTGACCATATCTTTCCTAATTCCCTCTTGCAACACTTGAAAATACTGGGTAATTTTAGTTATGGCTACTAGGCTGAGTTGTAAGTGATAAGTTCTTTCAATGCTTCATGAAAATGGAAAGTTGATCAGAAGATAATGTGTTGAGATACCTACTGGGAGAAAGATCAAGCTAATTAATGAGCCCTGTCCTTACTGAAAGAGAATCCACTCAGGAGTTTAGTTTTTTTTTAAGCAGAAATCTCTAGGAAGCAGGTCTTCAGAATTATTTATTTTAAAACACTATCATACTACTATTGCTCAGTAAGATTTGTAGTAAAGAAAAAATAACTATGTGATAGTGTCATGGTTTGAGCATGTTTTGAGGGTGTTTTTGTTCAAGGTTTTTTTCCAGCCAGGTGGAGGAGGGGAGGCCGGGAGGAAGGAGAGACAGGACACCTGACCCAGGCTAGCCAATGAGGTATTCCATACCATAGCACATGATGCCCAGGATGCATACTGGGAGGAAGAAGGCTGGAGGGGTAGAGCTCTAGAGGAAAATGGAGGAGGGAGCACGCGGTGCTCGGCCGGGCAGGGTGGAGTGAGTTATGGGTCGGTGGCTGGTGGGGTGTTGTATTCTTTTCACTTGTTATTGGCTGTATCATTATTATTATTTGTAGTAATAAATGGCAGTAGGGGTTTTGTGTTATGCCTTAGCTATTAAACCGTTCTTATCTCAATTCGTGGGGGCTACATTCTTTGGATTTTCCTTCCTAACTCTCAGGGAGTTGGGGGACTTGGTTTGAACCACGACAGATAGACAGATAACTTTGTGCAAAAATAGTCTGTAGCTTGTTCCACAGAATATCTTGTCCTCTTGTTGAAGTCAAATAAAATTGGTAGACATGTCTGCACTGGGCTTCTTGCCTTATAGCAATTTCCCAATTTTTAAGAGTCTTTGGATGTTATAACTGTATTTCTCCCAATACTCTTGAGGGAACTGAGGGAAACCATTCATTTTGGAAAAAAAAAGTCTTGCATTTATGACAGTGTAGGAGAAGGTCAAAAAATGTTCAACAAATATTTTGAAGTTGAAAACCAGACATTTTCACTTGTCCTTTTATTTTTGAGTACTGGGAGTTGGTTCCAGATTTTTTAATGTTTCAAGGTGATAGCACTGTGCATGTGTTTCATACTGAGACTCAAGCTATTCTGTGAAAAATTGTTTTCAGCAAGCTCATTTTCAGTTTTAGCTTAGCAGGGCAGAAGACAGATGTTCAGTGTTACACTAAGTTCAGTTTTGTGGTGCAGTAATAATTGCTTTGTACTATAACTCTGTGAAATATAAAAAAAGATAGGTGGAAGGTTGCACTTTCTTTGATAATGATCACACTTTTGGGAAATTAAACATGTATTCTATTCCTTACTGTTACCAGACATCCCAACAGAAGACCACTATCTGTTGTAAGAAATATGATTTTAATTTTTTTCTCTAGTGTCTTTTGCCACATCAGTGTTTTCCTGTGTTAAAAAATGACTTTGTCCCATGCAACTGCATGTGAAATGTTATAAGTGTGTTTAAACATTTCTTATTTTTTTCCTTTTTTTAAGAGAAAACCATACTTTCAGCCATTTAAATGCTTCATGAAGTCATTACAGCTGGTAAATAGGATAAACCTGTTTATTTCATTATGTAATAAATAACTAAAATGTTTGGTATAAGCAGATATTTGAAGAGGTTATTGTTTTAATGCATCTTATGTTTCAGTAATTCCATACCTTGCAGTATAACCAGCTCAGAACTCTGACTTACAATGTCTCTTCTTTATGCCTCTTTCACCAGTAAGGGAGTGCTATTGAATGGCTCATTTGCATTACTCTGTGCCCTGTAAAATGAATTTATTATGCAGCTTCTCTAAATAGGCTAACCAGTTGTAATCTCATTCCAGTGGTGAATGGGTTTCAGCAAAATATGATTACTTTTTTCATAATGTCTAAAATAAACAAAAAGCAACCTTGGAGCCCAATCTGCTCTTCTGATTGAGGAGCTAAATTTGTTAAAGGGGTTACTAATAACAAATAGTAGGTATTTACTTGTTAAATGATTGAGTAATTTAAAATATTACTTTGGTTTCTGTTATTAATCGTTCAAATACTTAATGAATCAGGTTGATAGTTATTGTCTGGATTACAAAAATCTGGACAGTATTCAGATATGTCTATGTAGATGAAGCAATAAGTTTCTCTTGCACTCTGAGCCATATGGGTGCAAGCCATCTTAAGCCTGGAAGCTGTCTTCTGTCAGTATACCCAGTCTCAGCTAATAAGCTCTACTGAATGGGAAGGTTAAAATTGGGGTCCGCGCTGGAAGATGTCTGTCACTAGTGAGCAGGGTTAGTTCACATCTGGTCAGAAAGGGCATAGATTTGGCAATGCATGAAGGTTTGCATCTGTGTTTGTATTTCATAAAGATTAATCCTGACACTGTTTGCTAAAGCTGCTTAACATTGTTGTAGCTAAATGGAAGTAATACCTCCATTGAAGTAAAATTTTTCAGCTCATGTTGTATGTTAGTTAATTTTGGAATGATTGTGATCCATCAGTATGACAAGACTTTAAAAAGAAAAAGTGGATTTTTAGGGAGCATTAGACAACATATTTTGGGCTTAAGGAAATATTATTGTCATTTACCACACCCTGGAGAATGTTTATCTGGATTTTTTTTCTGCATTTTGCACATATGCAAACTTAAGCAGACACAATGAAAGGCTGCTGAGATGATCAAAGAAATGTATCCTTACAGAAGGAGATTGAAAGGGCTTGGTTTGTCTAGCCTAATAAGTTGAAGATTTAGAGAGGAGAAAGGTTAATTAAGTAATGAGACAAGCCTTGTACTAGAATAAATGGCTGTAAATTGACCATGAACAAAATGACCATTAGATTAAGGATCTAGAGTTGTGGAATGCAGGAAGAATTATTCATGGTCAGGACCAAATGATCCAGCTGGGAGACACTAAGTTGTGCCTGCTTATGACACCAGGGGTGGGATTTTCTTTCAGGTCTGTATAAGGCTTTCATGGGTTCCCAAGTCAGGAACTCTAAGCCAGCTCAGGTTTGAATGGGTGGAAGATGTATTAGATGCATTAGATGTATTACAGTTTATCAATGAACTTAATTTTATGGTAACCAGATTGTAGTGCAGACTATGCTGGTCTTGCACCCAACCATGCTTTTGCTACTATGCTGTTCTGCAGGCACTGGCTTTCACAGGGTGACCCAGTGACTTCATTCAGGGAGCAGATGTGGCTGGAAGAACATGAAAAGTGATTAGTTTCCAGGCAGGTGAGTGCCTGGGGAGAGACAAATCTTCACAGTTCTGGTTTTAAACAGCAGTGACATGGAAGTGCTCCCATATTTTCCAGTCCAGTTATCATATTATCCTGCACCCTTAGCAGTGTGGGCTCCAGAGTTACTCTAGGCTCTGAACAGACCCTCAAGTCGTACCTGAACAACCTGATAGTGCCTCTTCCAGAGATCTTGAATTTCAGAAGGAAAGTAGCTGTCTGTCCAGACACAAGTGCTGGCAAATTGCTTCTTGAATAACTTAACAGGATTTCCAGTGTCATGAAAAAGCCACTCTTTTTACTGAATATGTGACAAAATTCTTATAGTAAACACATTTACAGGGAAAGTGCTCAAAAAATGAAAGCTCCTGTTCTAGTCTCACAAAAGAGTTTGTCATATTTTGTTTCCACTTAATGGATGCCTACCACAGTCACACCACTTAGTGACAGGAGAACTGAATTCATCTGGACCAATAAGGTTATTCTAATTTGCATTTTCATAGCCCACTCTTCAGTACTCCAAGCGTGACTTTCACTTTTAGGACAGAGCTGTGTGGTAAATGGATATGTAGGCCCTTTAAAAGAATATTTATCATCCTTGAAGAATCTTAGTGCCAAATCTTAATAGCATTTCTTACAAAAATGACTGGAATTCACTATCAGATGTTGAGGTAGAGCTGTAGAGATTGTGAATACTTTTTTTGTGAACCTCTTTCCTGATAAAAAGGAGAGAGGTTAAAATCTAAAACAGTTAAAACTTTCCATCGAAAATGAAAATAATTGAATAAAAAGTCCTCAAATTGTAGTACCCTGGAAATCAAATTATTGCATTTTGTGTTTTACTTAATTTCGACATTTTGATAGATAAATAATTCAATATAACTTTATGCAATGTTAGAATACCTTAGGTGATTATGCCAATCAGAGGATAAATTATTCAAGCTTCTGAGGCTTTTTTTTTCTGTTCTAATTGAAGAATACAGAAGACAAGGAGAACTTCAAATCCAGTCTGTATGTGATTTGATGAAACAATTTCCTTAGGACCTGCTGACACTGTAATTGGAGTTTGAATAATACAAAATCAGAACCTTATTTAAAGCAGTGCTCTTTTTATTCTGTTAAGTGTCTGTTTGTTAATTTCATTTAAATAACTCATTTAAATCTTTAGTAGAAACCTAAAATCAGTGAATAGCTCTCACTGACTTCAATGAAAGCAATATTTCATCACCCCTCTGTAAATACTTGTGGTTGTGTGCTGCTTATTTCTTGTTTTTCTTCTCTAATGGCTCCCTCCCTACATGCTTTTGTGGGTCTATTGTTGCAACACCTGAAGATAGAAAGAGATTTTAAGATTCAAAGATCTTGATCTCCATGATAAAAATATTTTGTCATGTGCAATTAAATTCAGTGTTGGCATTTCTCATTATTCTGATTCATTTGTTTCCCTCTCATTTCTGTGTTTAGGATCACTGTTATTTTGTATGAAAATATGAAGTTTTTGTATGCAAAAAGCAAATTCCTGGTTCTCATGTTTCCAGATAAAAGCTCAGAAGCATTAATTTTCAATACTCACTTCCAAGTAAATGAGTTGAATAAAAAAGAAACGCCAAAACCGTACTTTCAAGAAAAACCTTACAAAACCCAACTCACCAAAAACTCTGAACAAAAAACCCCACAAAGACAAATAAACCCTTAATTTCTCAAGAAGTGGCTCCTGAGGTTTGAACCCTTAAGATTATTGATGTTATTAAAAACAAGTGTGATTTCTATTTTGACTCTTCTTTTGTGGGGTTTTCTGTTGGCTTTTTTACCTTTCAGATTGCTCTCCTAAAGTCACAGGTAGAATGTGGTCCTACAGAATATTGCCTTATGGAATGAGATCTGTTTGCGTTTATTGTGTGTAAAATTCATGTCTGGGCAGATGAATTTCACAGGTGTTTGCACAATTTACATCTCTGAGTAAATAAAGCCTTGCACAAGGATGAATTTCACACCATAAGAATGGGTGCAGAATGCAGTTAATATCCTAAAGCTTGCAGTTTTATGACAGTTGATCTCATACAGCTAGGAGTAATGAAGATGTGGGAGGTTTTTACAATAAAAAGTGGGGAAATTAATTTCCAGAATGAGGATGTGGCCAACCAAACAACCTGAATGTCATTGCTTTATGTACAGTGATTGGACAAGTCAAAAAGGACTTGAAGATTTTGGAATTCTTTGGAAAGTAACTTCAGAAGATAACTTTCAGTCACTAGCAGAGGAGCTAGAAGAGCCTAGGATTTTGAGATGTGATAATACTTGAAGGCAGTTTAACATCAGGGGATTTATGAATTTCCTCTGCAGTATGGTATAAAATGGCCATCCTCATTTGCTTTCCAATCCGTGTTCAATGTGAGCAGCTTTCAGTGTAAATGTTGAGGTCAGTCAGGGTCACCAGCATGTGTGAGCTGTTTTATTAACTAAGAAAACCCAGTGGTGTTCCATAGGCTTCATAATTCATCAGAAGCATAGTTCTAGCCCAGTGACCAAACTTGCAGATACGTTAACTGAACTTGTGACATTTCCTCATAGTGACTGGCAATAAAGTCTGAAAGACAAGTGGTCAGGATATTAAAAATGAGTCTTTGCTCTGTACCTATCTGAAAAGCAGTAGGTTAGGCAAGATTTGATTCTGCTTGTCAGTGGATGTAGGATCTATAGGTCTGGGTAATGAGGACTCCCTGATTTGCTTTCAGACTTCCACTCGTTTAGATTTTCACGAGTGAGCTAATGATTGCTGCACAATAGTCATTCTTTCAAGAATGTCTCTTTTACTAGTGGGTGAAGGATCATTTTGTACAACTTGCTGAGTACTTACTTGACATGTGAACAATATTTATATATTCTGGATTCTATATACGCGAAGTATAAACTTTATTTTCAGTGTATTAAGCTGATGTCTTTCTTTAAAAAGCTATTGGCCCATAAACCCTTTTCTAATAGCCAAAATTATGAAAACTACATACTGCTTAAATTCAGAATGTATTCTGCTTTGGACAATATTCTCTTTGCTTTGAACACATATCTGCTTGGCTTTTTTTCAAAGTATATTTAAAGACATTTTTTTTTCCCAAAGTGAAAAAATGAAACAGAAATTATTTTAATGAGATATATTAACTTCAACAGAAGTAGTTTCTTCATAAGAAAAATAAATTAAAAGAATGATTGGGCTTTTAAAAGATAATTAATTAAAAACTCTGTGTGATGACAAATTTAACATCTTGTCTGACACATTGAGAAAAAGAAAGTGCCTGGAATTGCACAAGTAGAATTAAATGTTCCATTTCACAGCAAGGCCAAGCCTGAGTCTTGTAATTATTTCAAAGGGAGTAAAGGTCATTTTCTATTTGCTACATCTGTATTATGTGAGGCTTCTGTACCAGGCTTATAGAAGCTAACTCATGACCCATTTAGATTGCCCAGATTTCAAAGTCAACTTGTACTGTCACAGATCTGACAAAGTAGACATATTCCCTCTTTAAGTACTCACATACATAATGTCCAAGGCAGGCTTTTTATTTATAGCTCCATAAGACAAGAGTTTCAACTTTAAGCTGCCAGTAGCTGGGAGATCAGAACATGATTTGTCTCTTACTTGCTGTGTTAATCCTTTAGGGGAAGCGTTGTTTGTAATTAGATTCCAGCATCTATTTCTTGGGCTGTTTTTCTGGTGGGAGCTTGTTATATAACTTTGCAGCAGTTGTTGCTTGCATTTTGAGATCAGAAGAATTTTTCTTCTGCTGTGATTGTATTTTAATGCATATTCATTCAGTAACACCATGAGTCAGACAGTACCTTAAAAATACACCTGTGTACAGAAAGTGTGTGCAGAAAATGCACATGTAGCTATCTTTCTGGGCATGTGACAATTTAAATGCATATAAGGCTATATAGCCTTTTTTATGATCAGTAATCAAGCTTTATGAACAATATTGAGTCTGGGCTCTGAATATTCACATTTGCAGATGGTGCATATTTAAAGACCAAAGGTGACATGTTCATTTTTCATCTCCTGTAGAGCTCAGAACTTCCAATAAAATCAATAATTCCAATGAATAATAATTCCAATAAAGTCAATAATTAAATAAGGGATTAGGCACTGTGCTTTTAAGCCTCTGTAAGAAAGGCAGCAGTTATGTGGCTATATTGAAGTGAATAGTAGTCAAGTGTATTGTACTTTGCTTGATGTATTACTTCAAGTCTTCCTCTTCTTTCTTGCTAATCCTTCAAGGGGGCAAGCATAGAGCAGGTCAGGATGGGAGGCAGATGTGTCCGTATGCCAAATTTGGCTACCACCAGCTTAATGAATGTGAATTACTCTGCCTGCTTCTCACAGTTTGCTAACAGTTATAGGCAAGCTTTTATGGCAAAAGTCATTGACATGAAACAAATTATCCAGCAGCTGGTTTTAATAAGAACTAATGCAGACTAGGTGCGGTATTGCTGGTTTTGGTTTTTATAAAGGGGATCACATAAGACTCATAGTGAGTGAAGTGCATGAAAGGACAGAGCAGATAATGAATTGCTCTGATTTAGCAAATGGACTGTGAGTAGTGGTTAAGAGGCAAACATACAGATGTTAACATTTTGCAGGATGTCTCTGTAGGATCAGCACCAGCATACCTAAACGATAATGTAGTGGAAATAGTCGTGTGGGATGCTGCTATTGGGCATCCCAAGAAGTGAGAGAGTGGATTGTGAGCTGGGAAATGAGAAAGGAGCTTTCAGCATCTACCTGCATGGTATAGAGGAGAAATTGTCCTCACCTTAGAGCTCGAGAGCTCTTTACATTTTTAAAACTGTAATTGTGTTGAGGATGTCTTGAGTAAACAGACCCATCCGTGCAGGGCCACTTAAATTTTAGAGCAAAAGTAATTTGGAACCCCTGTGTTTGACCATTTTTTCCTTGGTTGCTATGTGTGCTTTCTCTACTTGATTTGTCTTCAGCTGTCCGACAAGCAGGGGTTGGCTATGAAGACTTTGAAATCAGAGTGCTCTGTACACCACCTGAATGTCAGGATTTTGAAAACATCTTTGGAGGTTCTGAAGCAGAAAGTACTTTTCAAAATGTGGTTACACATATATAGGTTGAAAAATACAGATTTAGCTTTTCCTGCTCTTGAACTTGCCTCCTTATGCCTCTCTCTTTAACCTTTTAAACTTAATGATTTTTTTTTCTTGCTGCTTCTTTCTTGGACATTCTTACCCCCATGTTCTCATTTAAAAGCTGATGAGAAAAAAAGGCTTTCAGGTTGTTGTCTCTATTCAGGGACAGAGCATAAACTTTCAGAGACAGATTAGCATCGTACCTGTTTCCAACCAGCTTTATTTTGCTTTGAATCTTACTCCTTTGCTATAGTGTTCCTGTGGTGGTAGGGAACTTTGATCATGTACTAACATTAACACAAACTGCATTCAACTTTAACCTTCAGATCCACCTCTACTATGATTTTTTTCCCACACACATCTCATTTTCAGTCTTCCCTGGGTGTAAACAAGCTTCTGATTACAGGTAAAATGGGCAAACTGTGGTTCAGATAGTTAAAAAAAAACAGTTTACATTTGTTAGCAAAAAAAGTTGGTTTATAGAGAAAACTACTGTGATGTGAATGAATAATTCCTTCTCTAACTTGGTGATTATCTTTCTGAAACTAAGTTTGCCCACTCTTACCTGTTTAAACTTAAAAGTTCTTAATTCAAGTGACATTACATCCTATGTTTTCACTAAAATAAATGTTATCCTTTATCGGTAATCTGAACTGAACCTTAAAGATACTATTTTGCAATTTCTGTGCCAGCCCACATACATAAAAGCAAACCTTACATAAATAAATGGTAAGCAAGATCTGAAGAGGATGTTTTGTAGGGATGGAGCACAATGTTTTCTTTCATAATTACGAAGCCTACATGATGGATGAACGAGTAGATGCTAAATTCCATTTCCTTTTTCTTTTTCCCTTAGGTTCTGCTGCTTGCATGTGCAGATTTAGAATGCATCCCTGGATTCAAGCAAAAGGCTTTTTATATTGAAGAACCATTTCAATTCACAGAGGACCAACCAGTTCTGAAACGTAAGTTATTTTCATATGTTATTATCGTGCAGAAATAATAATTTCTTATTTATTGATATCACTCCTGCCATTTATCAGAAAGCTGGTTCTGTACATAAGATTTTGAATATTGCCATGATTCTGTCAGGGTTCACCTGCATTAATCCTATATCTCTATAGAGTTTTGTCCATGTATTAGGGGTGGCAAAATACTATATGTAATGCACTAGGATAATATGAATATTATAACAACTTATGACCATCCACTTAAAGTAAATTTACACTGAATTTTTTTATAGACTTTCTTTTAATCTGGAAGTCAGAGCTTTCCTATAAACATTTCACTATTAATTAATCTCTGAAACTCAGATATAGAAACTTGCATCTTAAAACTTTAATTCAAGGTGGTGCAAAACAAAGTCTTTACATGAGGTTCAGAGACTGGATAAAGCTTGTGATCATCAATGACAGCAAATTGTTACTAAATGTATTGTACACCTATTCAGTAATATTTCCAATGACCAGGTGTCACATTAAAAAATCCAGTCTTGTGCTGTAAACTCAAATCATTAAACTGAAGGAGGTTTAAGATAACACCAGGACTTTCCTTTCAGTCCTTGTCTTAACTCATTTGAATACTTCGGTGTTACAACTTGTTCTTTCAGTTCTTTTGTGCTGGGACTTCAAGACTGTCAGAATAAGCTAGTATCTTACCTAATGGTCAATGACTTTGAAGACTTAGATACCGAGTACTCTAATTTTTTGTAACTTTCAAACACACCAGTATTTTTACATGTGATACCTATTATTAATAGTTTCTTTCTTATGCTTGGTTGCTTGGTGTTGAAACACAAATTCTTCTAGGTATGCAGCATGAGACAGTAATGCCTGGCTACATACAATCTGCATACGGTATTCAGGTTCTACTATGTGGTGTCATAGCAATATCAATCTAATGTGCACATTTTCCAGCAGGTATTACTGCTATATATTGCTATATTCTCCCTATTACGCATGTTTGTATGGAAGCATAATTTGTGCATGCTCATTTAAAAAACAAACCCAAACTTAAGTGGTCAAGATGTCAAAATCAGTTGCCAGGGTCTATTGAAATGGCTGTGTTAAAGTTGCTCAGGTGCTAAAATAAACCCTGAGGACAATATTTTTAGTCTAAACATTTTGATAAATTATTTAGTCTGAGTTGCTTTTCTAGAGGAAATTTAGATCACAAGTGTTCACAGAGATACAAGATTTGTTGTTCAGTTTGGAAGAGAGATTTCAAATTTCTGATCTCTTTAAGCACTTTTGTTTACTTTGAAATGCTTATTTTAAAGAGTTGATGATCACATTTTGGATACTTTGGAACTTTGAGGCTGTAGCATGGACAGATCTGCTACTGATTTGTGCCTGTCCTCCCAAACACCTACAGGATGACTTGGTTAAGCCAAAGTTGACTGGACTGCTCTGTGGTGACCCAGCAAATGGCATTGACATGAAAGTAGCACAATAAATAAGATGCCGTCATTAATGTAAGGAGGAGGAAAAAGCAGGAGATTTAGAAATACCTGGAAACAATCTTCAGAATTAAATTATTTTAATAAGCAAACTCTAGATTGGACTAATATGTAATGTTTGACAAAGGCAGGTTGTCGATGCATGATTCTGGTTAATTCAATCTCTTGTAAACAGTATGTCCTTCATGCAGCAGCATTAAACCTCTGCAGTTTCTTCATTTTATCTGTCAACAGAATTGATATTTTTAATTGTCTGTTTGAATACACTTGGCATGCTTTTGCATCTTTTTATACCCATTACCCAAAACTGATGTAATTTAGCAATTGCATTGCAATGTGGGACTTACCAGGGCTGTGTAAATTAATAGAGTGAATACGCAGAGCAGTCCTATAGCAGGGATTATTTTAGTAGTCTTCAATAAGCCAAGGAGATCCTTATTTTTTTTTTTTTAAGTGCAATAAGTCTTTCTTCTTTAAATCTTCAATTAAATGCAGGACATTCTGTACGTTTAATTGCTAGTACCTCCATTGTAATTAAGTATAGGTTATGGTTTATTCTTATGTATTTATTACTTTTACAAATGCAATGTTAAATATATTTTATGTTTAGTGATGGGAAGAAGAAAAGCCCAAACTGAGGTTACAGAATCTTATTCTCATTTGTTTCACTTATCAAAACCTACTTCTAAGTTTGTTACTACAATTACCTCAGTACCCAGACTATTTTATTTTCTTGTTTTCATTTAGTTTTTCTAAATCTGAATTTTTATTTTTTCCCCCATCAGATTCCTTTATCTCCTTATAACTTGTGCTTTCTATGACCACAAACAAAATCAGACATTGCTTTCCTGCTTCTGGTCTAACCATGTCTTTTCCGTCAGAGCAAATTATTTTAAACCAGATGTTCCCTTGATGTGATGGGAGAGAATTCAGAGTCATTTCCTGAAAATGCATCATGATTGTTTTAACCGTGAATTGTGTTATTGGATTTTTCTTTCCTATAACATTTTTGGTTTAGACCTGGGACCCTCTTTATAATTAACTAGAAAGGATCATAAAGACTGCCACATTTTTGATAAAGTGGCAGTTGACAGCATTTAATTACAGCTTTTACACCTTTCTGAAACATTTGTGGCCATGAAATGGTTCCCCATCAGAAATCGCGTTGTTGTCAAGGCTGACAGCTCACTGATAGTGACAATGCTCTGTCATGCCAGGCTGATAGAAAGTTCCTAATCAGACTCATCAAATGTGGAAATGTAATTGTGTTACATTAATCATGTTTATACTTAACATACATAAGTCTTGTCTTTTGGGGGTATTTTTAATTGACAATGAATCAAATAGTGCACTTGAAAAATTGAGGCAATTAACATAAAAGCGTTAGGCAACGTGTTGTGCATGCTAAGCTGGGGAATACATTGCTAGTGATTTAAATGTCAAAACAGAGGAAGTTTTGACCCTTACTCAAAGCTTTAATTTGGATGTTAATTAATGTCTGACCTCCTGTTTCTTATGTGATAGATTGCATGTTTCAGAGCTCGGGCTTCTTCAAGATCAGGGTTTTGTCTGTCTGCGTTTGCATACTTTTTTTATTGTGTGAATTTTAACAAATACTTTTTTGTTCAACCATGTTGAAAATCTTTTTTTTTTTTTTTACCCATATGATGGGAAATATATTAGTCTGCTTATCGTTAATGCTTAAAAGTATTTCTTCTGTTTTCTAGCCAAGCTGCAGCTTCTGACAAGGTTTCTTTTGTTCAAACCGAATAAAGCCCATGGTATGATCAGAGAAGACCATTCCTACTATTACAATATCATGTGTGTACATGGATCACAGCTGAAATCACGTTCAAGTCAAAACATTTCCTATTGATTCTCAGATGATGTCATGGTAGATTTGGGATTTATCACATCCATACTTCCCACTGATAACCATGCTATTGAATGTGCCAACAGCTTTTTTCTGTGACTGTTTCATGCTCTCAATATTATTGCTGTTACTCTCCTGTTTACTCTGATCCATACACTTGATTCACACACTTTTGATCTCACATGCTTGGTATATCTTCCCCCCTTCACTACTTCACCTTGTGTAAAGCCAGTGTGGCAGCCACATTCACCATATTACAATATGCAAAGCTCTCTACAGAATTTTAACATGAGGTTTCACATATAAACACGTATTCAACACTGAGTCTTAACTCTCAGTGCTGAAGACTGCAGATTTAGGGTAATTGGAACTACAGGTGATAGTTGCAGCTTGCAAAAGGGCATGTTCAAAGAAGGTGAGGTTTTTGAATTAGTGATTTCTTGCAGGGAAAACTGTCTAAAAAGGCCTTCGGATAGTAGCTAGATAGCTATGGCTTTTCACCAATTAAGGTGCACATAACTGTAGTTCATCCTTGTTGAAACATAATTATGGCTTTTCAAAATAAAGTAGTCTTTAATACATATTCAATTCTACAAACATCTTAAAATTGCTTTCATTTCACATAAGTCACTATGCTAAGAAATGTTCTCTGAAAACGCTGAAAAATTACTTAGTTTCTGTGTTTGGCATGTGGTAGCAGGTTCTACAGAAATGTCTCAACTTCTCTACCCAGATAGCTGAATGCTTTTTATATTCTATATGTTAATGTGCATATATCAATGTACAGAATTTGAATACCAGAGCTTCAGTTCTGACACTTATATGCAGGATTAAGACTAGGCATCCAGGGCTCCTATGACATGTGGACAGAAATACTGGTCAGGATTTAGAATCATAGAAACATAGAATAGTTAAGGTTGGAAAGGACCTCAAGATCATCTAGTTCCAACCCCCCTGCCATGGGCAGTGACACCTTGCACTAAACCATGTCACCCGAGGCTTCATCCAACCTGGACTTGAACACTGCCAGGGATGGAGCATTCACAACCTCCCTGGGCAACCCATTCCAGTACCTCACCACCCTTACAGTAAAGAATTTCTTCCTTATATCCAGTCTAAACCTCCGCTGTTTAAATTTTAACCCATTACCCCTTGCCCTATCACTACAGTCCCTGATGAATAGTCCCTCCCCAGCATCACTGTAGGCCCCCTTCAGACACTGGAAGGCTGCTATGAGGTCTCCATGCAGCCTTCTCCAGGGTGAACAGCACCAGCTTTCTCAGCTTTTTTTCCTCCTGGAGGTGCTCCAGCCCCTGATCATCCTCGTGGCCTCCTCTGCACTTGTTCCAACAGTTCCATGTCCTTTTTATGTTGAGGACACCAGAACTGCACACAATGCTCCAAGTGAGGTCTCACAAGAACAGAGTAGAGGGGCAGGATCACCTCCTTAGACCTGCTGGTCACGCTTCTTTTGATGCAGCCCAGGATACTGTTGCTTTCTGGGCTGTGAGCACACACTGAAGCCGGCTCATGTTCATTTTCTCATCAACCAACACCCTCAAGTCCTTCTCCTTGGGCTGCTCTGAATCTTTTCTCTGCCCAACCTGTAGCTGTGCCTAGGATTGCTCCCACCCAGGTGTAGGACCTTGCACTTGTCATGGTTAAACTTCATGAGGTTGGCATCAGCCCACCTCACAAGCGTGTCCAGGTCCCTCTGAATGGCATTCCTTCTCTCCAGCATATCAACCAAACCACAGAGCTTGGTGTCATGGGCAAACTTGCTGAGAGTGCACTCGATCCTACTGTCCATGTCACCAACAAAGATATTGAACAAGATCAGTCCCAACACCAATCCCTGGGGGACATCATTCATTGCTGGTCTCCAGCAGGACATTGAACTGTTGACCACAACAATTCGTGTGCCGCCATCCAGACAGTTCTTTATCCATCGAGTGCTCCACCTATCAAATTGATGTCTCTCCAATTTAGAGACAAGGATGTCATGTGGGACAGTGTCGAATGCTTTGCACAAGTCCAGGTAGATGACGTCAACTGCTCCACCCCTGTCCATCAATTCCGTAGCCCCATGATAGAAGACCACGAAATAGGTCAGGCAGGATTTCCCCCTAGTAAAGCCATGCTGGCTGTCACCAAGCACCTTGCTGTTTTTCATGTGTCTTAGCATGCCTTCCAGGAGAATCTGCTCCCAGATTTTGCCAGGCACAGAGGTGAGACTGACTGGTCTGTAATCCCCTGAGTCATCCATTTTCCCCTTTCTGAAAATGGGGGTTATATTTCTCTTTTTCCAGTCATTGGGAACTTCACCTGACTGCCATGATTTTTCAAATATGATGGCCAGTGGCTTTGCAACTTCATTCGCCAGCTCCTTCAGGACCCGCGGATGGATTTCATCAGGTCACATGGACTTGTGTACATTCAGGTTCTTAAGATGGTCTCGAACCAGATCCTCTCCTACAGTGGACGCAAGGTCTAGGTTTTCACAGTCCCTGCGTCCGCCTTCCAAGAGTTGGGTGGTACAGTCAGAGCCTTTGCCAGTGAAGACAGTGGCAAAGAAGCCATTCAGAACCTCAGCCTTCTCCAAACCCTGTGTAGCCAGTTCTCCCAATAGCTTCTGGAAGAGGCCTACGTTGTCCCTAGTCTGTTTTTTTAGCCACTACATGCCTATAGAATCCTTTCCTGTTATCTTTAACATCCCTAGCCAAGTTTATCTGTAACTGGGCCTTAGCTTTCCTAACCCGGTCCCTAGCTTCCTGACGAAGCCAGACATTAGGGATATCTCCTAATCACATTGCTCTCATTTAAATGGCTCTAGGAAGCCAAATGTGAGTTACTGAAATTCCAGGAAATGCCTGGAGGCATGCAAACTGGTTGTAAAATTTTTGAAGTACATTTTGGAAGTGGCACATCGGGAACTTTACATGCTCGTGGAGGCAGAGTGAGAAGGATCTTCAAAGAGAAGATCCTTCTGCATTTAAGTATTCAAGGTATTGCTTCTTAGTTGGAGTTTGATATCTAACTCTTACACAGAGGGACAAAGCTGCTTGCTTGTGTATTGCAAATGTGTTGTGACTACGTAACGTGGAACATCTCATATGTGTCTCTGAATAGATGTACGCAGATGGATGTTGCAACATAACAGAATATTATATCATCTGTTAAACTGCTTTCACACATGATTAAAAGAAAACAGGAAAAAATTGTGCTTGAGTGCCAGGTGGTCAGACAGTTGCTTTCCAAACAGTGTGTGTCAGCTTATTAACAGGACCTGAGGGGAAATGAGTTAAAAAAAGATTGTTTGATTTTTATGCATATGCATTTAATTAAACTAGTTTTGGAAAAGGCAGGGCATTACAGTGAACAATTGGAAAGAATTGTTTAGTCTCTAAAAACATCTCCAGAGCTAAGTCAGAATCTCTCAGGGATGTAGTCAGCCCTTGTAGAGTAATGGGGGAAAAGCTACATGACTTGGTGAAATCTTCTCCTGACAATATAATTCCAAGGTGGAGGAAACAAAGATCTAAACTCTGGAAGTGCCTTGTCTGTGTTGTTAAGGAAAGCCATGGAACCCTGGTTTAAAAAGTGGGTGAGGATCTTTGTGGTGACAGTGAATGCTGAGGTGAAGGGTTAGTCTGGATTTAGGAAAACAAAAGTAGCAGATTACATGGTTTGAGATTTGATTTGTTTCTGGAGACTTTCCAAGAGCCATAATATTTTGCAGATAATACTTTTTGAAATATGTACAGGCTTTGGTTGGCTGAAGCACACCAGCTGTTCTTTTAATAGTCTAAATCAATGACCAACTGGTCAGTATTAGTAGGATGGGTCCCTTGCTCAGTGCAGTGCAAACCCGGTATTAATGATGTCCTCAGGTGTTTCCTTGGAAAACTCTGTTTCCAGCTGGCAACTCCAAAACAAAAAAGATCAGATTAAGCTATTACTCCTTAACTGATTAACAATGGAAGCCAAGAAGCAACCACGTTCTCTGCAGGTGTATAGATATGTTGGAAGGTTGTAGGAAGATGTGTGTTTAGCTTTGTCACACTCATCAAGCAAATAGTCTGACACACTTATGGCTGACACAATTTAATAGGGTCATCTTTCTGAGGAAACGAGGGGCAGGGGCATATGACTTCTGGTTATAGTTTAGAGCTGGGCTCATGCTGAAGAATCTTCGACATCAGGCCAGCCTTGTCAGGAGGAAGCTGCTGTTCATATCTGACAAACAGATGCACTACAGATTACTAAATGCTGAGATGTTAATGCATTTCTGTAGTACGTATCTTTGTATTTTCACAGACTGCTTTTCTGACAGATCTTTTAATTTGAGGATTTCAGGAAAACACCATTCAAAAGAATCATGGCTAGCTAAACTTCTCCATTACATTTCAAAGTGCAGTGTAGACATTTAGCATGAATTAATGGGAGTATGTGAGGTTAAATCTTCCTTTAAACACAGAATCTCATTTAAGTTAATGATATCTTAAAGCTTGCAAGTATTCTTGAAAATAAATGTAGATGTAGTTCATAATTAATTCCTAGCTTTTAGGTTTTCTCTCTGCTAATCCAAATCAAATTATAACTTTTCTAATGTAATTATGCTTATGCTTCAACTTGCAGATTTTCTTTCCCTTTGCTTATTTAAAGCAGTTTTTCCTGGGCAGAGCAATCTGTATGCATCAGCCATGGTATGCTTTAATGGACACATATCCTTTTTACATAGCTTTTTTTGTGGCATGTGATCTCTCAGTCTTGCTTTGGGAATAAGTAATGCCAGTAGTAAACTCATGAAGTCATTCAGAAATTTATTAGATTAGGGCTTTTTTTTGTTTCTAGCTGGAGGCTAGTGTTCCTGGTTTTGTCTTATGCCCCTGTTCCGCTTATCCATCCAAATTCTTTCCTCTAGTAAAGCTAAAGAAGTAATTTTTTATGGATTGATTCTAAAAAGCCTGGTCATTTCAGAACAACTGTGCATATTAGTATGCCTTGTACCTCCTGCTTCTTCTTGGTTAGACAACTGTAACAGTAGATAGTAGAGGAAGTGCATGTCATGTTCCATGATATGAATACTAACTAAAATGTTCGTGTTGTTTTTTTAACCCCTGAAAAAATACCAAACCTCGTGAGTGGCAGGATTTGCTGAAATAAGAAATAGCCTAAAGAAAGCCTGCCTGAAAGGGATTAACTTTAACAAAAATCTGGTTTCTGTACCAAGTAATTATTTTTAAACGTCATTAAAATAAAATTGGGAGCCCTGGAAAGGCCTAAAACATGATTTCTATAGCAATCTGGGATGTTGTTTTTTTAGAAAGAAACTCCATTTTCAGTGCTAGCTTTGATTTGTTTCCTTTCTTTAAAGAAAAAGTTAAAAATGAAAATCAGTGTAACCTTCTCTCTCGGCTGTAGAGAGAACTGAAGCAGAGCTGAAAGGCCTTTAAAGAAGGCAGCAAAGCAGAGGTAACACTGGAGCAGCTTACAGGTAGCTGATGGTGAAAGAGAAACTCAGTGCTGAAGATGTAGCTATTACTTGAATATCTTTGACACTTTCAAAACACTTGCTAGCAATTACCAGGACTTAAATGCAGGCTAGACTGAAGGGCAAACTGCAGATCCCTCATATTCCTTATCAGCTGCAGTGTGAATGCTTTGGCTAGACCTAGGTTTATGTGTGAACTGAATTGTCCTGTCTCAGAATTTCTACCAAAACACTGAAAAGCAGGTTGTAGAAAATGGGTGCATTTTTAATATTAACTTTATTTACACTATATGCTATAACTAGAATATATTTATATACTCTACCAGGCATTCTGATGAGAAACATTGTGTAAAATGTGTTCAGGCATGTGGGTTTTGTTTACCACCTTTTGTGTAGCAGTGAACTGATGGCAATAGAAACTGCTCTGGTTTGCTAGAAAACCAAATTGCCTGATTACAAATGGGATTCCTGCAGACTTTATTTCAGCTGAAATTTTAATTACAGTGCCAGCTCTCAACTCTTACAATAAAACAGTAGGGAGACAAATATAATTTGACCTTTATAAAACATTAACACCAACCTATACAAAAATATAACTTCAGCTTTAAAGAATAAATACAGTGGGAGGCAGAATTCAAAGAATTATGAAAATACTGCATGTAATATCTTTACTTGTGGAAAAAAGCAGTGTGGACACCAAAGTGACGGTGTGTTTGCTTCCCCGTAACCATCTTCACATGCAAAAATGTTACACAGTGGGCAGAAGTCTTTTCATGGCTTTATCATGCACTGGAGGAAAGCAATCCTACTATGAGACTTAGAATAAAGGATACTATACAAACCATATAGGAAATGTTGATTTACAAAAAAAACAAACAAAGCTTTTTTCTTTCACTTGAAGAACCAATTCAGGAAACTTCAGGGGTCCACTTGTTCCATCTCAATCTCTTCTTGTCTTTTCTCCCTTGCTATATTCCCTGGAGGGTGAAGTATTCATGGTTGCCAGCTGTTGAGAATTGCACCCTGGGCCAAGAGCTCCTTTCTCCTGGAGTCACATAAGGAGATGGGGCTGAATAGGAACAAGGACAGTGTAGGACAGTCCTATGACTGTGTTGCAAAGCAGTGTCAATGCAACAGCGCTACTGGAACATGAAATGGCTAATGATATCAGCTCCCAGCCATATTCACCACCATAAACAGTCATGAATATGAACACATTTTGGGTTAACTTTGGCTAAAATAGTCTTCAAGTTGTGGTGTGGCAGCTCAAAGTATTCTGTAGCTCTGTTAACATGGAAAGAGTATGCTTCAGGTCACCATTGTCTTTTAATATTATTCAAAGCATAGTTTAATCAATTTTACCCTTTCCTTGTGAAACTGAATTGAAGCTGTAAACAAAGGATACTTTAAATGAATTGGGTTTTATGTCCCATAATAGAAATCAAATTTGAAGATATTTGAATCCCAAGGTTATAAGTTGCTTTTATGTGCCCTATAGCCTCTTTAGATTTAATTGCTTGTTAGACAGGTGAAACATTAACTGCCCAAATCTGTTGTTCTCTAATTGCAAGCCTGATGTCATGTTTCACTGCACATTATATTATGGATAGCTGCTGTTAGTAAGGTGCACTTATTTCTGTGATGCATAAAGCTAAATACCAGGTATACTGGGGAAGAGAAAGAGTAAGAATATATATCAATTGCTGGAAAGGGAACATTGCAAGAGTCAAGCTTTCACCAATCTAGCGGTTCTTAGGCCCATTCAGGGTGAAAGTTGTCCTGGAGAGCTGTGAAGTAATATGTCTGTATTGCCATTGGGAACAGCATAATTCCAATAATTGCGCTGTTTGCACTCAAGAGGCTTTCTCTGCTGTCCTTGAGGAAGGATGAGATGAAACATCTGTGGCAAAATGGAGCTGTTAGACAAGTCCAGAGGAGGCCACGAGGAGGATCAGGGGACTGGAGCACCTCCCGTATGAAGACAGGCTGAGAAAATTAGGGCTGTTCAGCCTGGAGAAGAGAAGGCTGTGTGGAGACCTCATAGCAGCCTTCCAGTATCTGAAGGCGGCCTACAGGGATGCTGGAGAAGGAGTATTCATTAGGGACTGTAGTGACAGGACAAGGTGTAACGGGTTAAAGCTTAAATAGGAGAGGCTTAGACTGGATATAAGGAAGAAATTCTTTACTGTAAGGGTGGTGAGGCACTGGAATGGGTTGCCCAGGGAGGTTGTGAATGCTTCATCCCTGGCAGTGTTCAAGGCCAGGTTGGATGAAGCCTTGGGTGACATGGTTTAGTGTGAGGTGTCCCTGCCCATGGCAGGGGTGTTGGAACTGGCTGATCTTAAGGTCCTTTCCAACCCTAACTATTCTATGATTCTATGAAAATGGCTCCTGCATTTTGGTGTGCAATGCTCAGCCTCATCCCCGTTGACCAAAACATTTCCTGAGGTCTGAAGGCCAGACAGAAGCATAAGGGAGCTTTCTGAATTCCTCTCTATGAGTTTGTGTTCAAACATGATGCTGAATGCAAACAAATGATAAAAGAGGGTATGAAGGCATCTATTAAATGTAATGGTCAGGGAACTTTCCAGGGGTTCATTGTGGCTAAAACAAAGTCTATGAACCCAATTGTCTATGAATCCTAAAAATCTGTGTTAGGTTGTCTAGTTAGTATTGCTTTGAGGGTGATTTTGGTGGTTTTCTTTGGGGTTATGTGTTTCTGGTTTTCTGGGTTGTTTGTTTTTTTCATTGTTTTGTTTTGTTTGTTTGTTTTAATCTTAGCTCCTCTAGGCAAAAGTGTTATTCAGCTTGGTTTGCATTTGTGAAGAAACAACTCACGCGACACAAAAGAAAATGGGAAATAGTGATTTTACAATATTTTCCTAGAGAAATGAAAGCAATGCTGTGGGAGTTATATACTGTACTTTGCAGCCAAAGAGCTCATTTAATTTAAATTTTTAAAACTTAGATTAGTGACACAAGAACTGGTCTAAAATTTTAATAATTGAACCAATCAGGTCGTTCTTCTGATTAGTAACAAAATGCAATGCTCCTAATGCTCTGTAAGGCTGGTTGTTTCTTCTGAGAAATGTCAGATACTATGTAGGTAGGCAGAGGTTTTTGGCATAATAGAATAACAGTTTCTATTGATTGTAAATTAAAATAAAAAACTTTATTAAAATATGACATTATTACTTCTGGCACTTTACTTTTATTCTTTGAGACACTGTCTTTAATAGTTTTTCCAATAAAGTTAGAAGAGATTGGAGGATAGAAGCTCTAACACTTAAATAATAAATCTATTAATCTTAATGCTTCTGGAAATATTAGGCACTGACTACTAACTACTGTTTTTATAAGCCAGCATCATTTCCCAGAATTGTATGTTACTAACTACAGTTAGTGCTGATAATTAATTGATATGAAATTACTTGCTCAATGAGCAAGTGCTGGCCATGTTTGACTTAACTCTTTCTAGCATTATACCTAGGCTTTAGATCCTGATTTAATAAAGTATTTAAGCAGCACCTTGATTCAAGTTCCCTCCATACTATTGATATAAATTTGACTTTAATTCAGAGTACCATAGGCCTAAATTTATTTAGCTTCAGCACAAGCTTTCCCATATGCAAAAATCTGGGAAAAATGGGATCCATATGCAAAATTTGGGAAAAATCTGGCAATGGCAGAAATGTAAGTTAGCTGTTACCTATGCAGAAAGAAAAGGCTCACAAGTTTTCTATCACGTGTTCTCTGTGCTGAAACAAGATGTGAGGTGATTATGCTCAGAACCATAAATACAGTAAGAAGTTCTAGTTTCCACAGATGAGTATCATTTCTGTAGAAGTTTGTTTTCACTGCATAAATCTGTGCCAAGACTCTCATTCTTCCTAGCAGTAACTCCTACTGGATTTTAGGTAACTGAAAAAACAAATCTAGTCTAGCTTTTTGTATGTTCTCTTAATGACCTCTTAAATATGATGAAGCTCTGGATAGGAATGAGTACCGAAAATAGCTAAAGGAGGCTCATGCTGTGCTCCTTCTGCCTGCAAGGATGTAGGTGAGAGCCTCAGGAAATCAGCCTGCTGGCAGGTCTCCTGCTGAGGCAGGCTGGGGGGAACAGCCCTTGCTAGAACAGCTGGCACTGCCCCCAAGAGAACTGACAGATTTAAAAGTTTAATAAGGATATGAATATTTGCTAAGTAAGATTAAAGGACAAGCTTAATGTGACCAGATTGGAAATGATAGGTTACAGGTAAAGGCTGTAAATTTGTTCTCCGTCTAGCTTTACTGCTTATACTGGTCTCTAATGCCAGGTCTATAATACAGTATTCCTGATGGAGCTGGGGGTTTAGAAAACCCAGGAGCAGTCCCTGCTTTCAGCTCATTCTCTGTGAAAATATCTGCATGAGTTTAATAGAGCATTGTCAGTTGGGAGGAAGCCAGTTTCGCACAGCATGAAATCGTGAGTGCTTATTTCCATCAAGACAATAGAGATAGATAATGCCCACAGAGATCAGTCCAAGAGCTTACTTAGAACAAAAGAACTTTATAAAGTATCCAGGCAGTGCCCACTTTGGATGGCCTGCACATAGCAGCCTCCTGGGGTTGGGTAAGTGTGAGGTGCAGTAGGTGTGATGGCACACACTGAGCCAGCTGCAGATGAGACTCAACACAGTGGTTGGGTTGAGCTCCGTAGAGTGAGAATGGCACCTGTTGCCTCCCTGGGTTGTAAAAACACCCCTAACCCAACCAAACACCCCCCCCCAGAAAAAAAACCAAAACAAAACCAAAAACAACCCCCCCAAACCACCAAAATACACAAACAAAAAACCTACCAAAAATCAACCAATTCCCTACAAAGCAAACAAACAGAAAACCCAACAAAAACTGAATAGAATGCTCAAAGCAATATTCAGGCAAATACAGCTTAGTAGACAGCAAACCTCTGCTTCTCCCTGACCTCTCACCTCTCTGTCATGGTCTTTGGGATTTTATGTGCCACGTAGTTTTTCTCATCCAAGCTTTACTGAGGAGCATAGCTTTGACATGTGCCATATAACCAGCAGAGTGAAATCTAACTGTGCACATATATGGTTTCTGCTGAAACTTTTATACTTTAAATTTAATTACACATGGGTTAAATTAGTGACTCTGTAGCCTGATATGTGGAAGTTTGCCCACTTCCACAAGAGTGAGAGTTGTTGTTTTGGTGCCTGTTCACCTGAGTGCTTATACTTCTTTAATGCTTAAAATTAATAATAATAATAATAATAATAATAAACTGAGATGCATTAGTGATTTTAAAATCAGTCTTTTAATAGATATTTTAAAAAGAATTCAGGGAGCTGAAATTGGAACCTGTTTGTGATATGTGCAGGAGAATGTTTGAATAAATGATTTCAAAGTACTTAAAAGTGTTTTAAACATCCGTTACAGCAGGAAGCAGAGGAAGCAGTGCCTTGCTCTGGATTTTGAAGCCACATGCAAACGTATTATCCCTATGATTTGCTTTTTCATTTTTCCGGTGGTGATTAATTCGATACAACTGAAATGGCTCCAACACATCTTGTCAGTCAGGAGGGTTTTCTGGACTGTAGAGGGCATAGTAGAGTCTCTACTAACTTTAAACAAGCAGAGCAGCTGAACTGGAGCCTTCCAGATCCTAGTGGAATACTGAAGCTACTGGATACCTGAAGAACTCATGGCTCTTTCTCCTCCACCTTACAGCTTTGTAGTCCTGGAACCTTACTTGTTTTTGCTGCACCTGCTAGAAATCCAGCCTTTTTCAAGAGGAATGCTTTCTGTTGCATTAAACTTTTACATTTTATTCTGGCAAGTAAATATATTTTCTTTTGGATTTGATTCTGGTGGAACCCTTTCCCTCAACACCTCTGCTTGGCAGCTGAACCAAAACTAAATTATTTGCACAGCTCCAATGGTGTCAGTAAATTGATTTCTGTAGAACATGAGATTGTATTTCCTCTCTGGAATGCCCAAAAGTGATCATTATTAATGATAAATGCCAATAGAAATTTTTCAGAGAAATTAATAACTTAGATCGTGCTATGAAATGAGAAAGGCAACATGGATGCCCTTGAAGGATTGCGAACATTTCTCCCTTTGTGCATCATCTGCTCCTTGTTCATGAATAGATTATAGGAAAGCCATTCTTTGATTTATTTGCTATCTGGCTTACCCTATTAAGAGCAGTGTTATCAAAAGCAAAGGAGATTATGTAGCTGTGTTACATGGGCCTGCTGTCTTGCATGCCAGCAGGAGACATGGATTTCACTTGGAACAGATTTTTGGACAGAGCCTAAGACCTCAACTCAAAGTGATAATGGTTGATTTCCATGAAATCAGTGGATCTAGGAAGCACATATTTCCTCAGCTGTGCTTATTTCAGAGACTTCAGATGCAAAGACAATGGAGAAATCTTCCCTTGAAACAAGGGAATGAAACAAGGATGAACAAATTATCTTAAAAATATAATTTTTGAATAGACATATCTCATTTGCTTCTAATAAATTAACCTGATTCTAAACTCCCTTTTCTGCAATGCTGAAACTAGCAGTGCCGTTTGCCAGTTGTTCTACCATCAAAAATGAACTCTGCAATCTGACGTTCAGTAATGAATGCAAATAGTGTTGTGGGTACTTACCTCCCAATTTTGTGCTTAAAAAAAATCTAATTAGAAGGATTACAGGAACTGAAACAAAACTTAGGAAGTATATACTAACTTGTTTTTCAGCTGAAGAAAGATAGAAGTACAATCTATTATTTTGATCTGAAGCTTTCAAGGGTTTATTAGAAAACTCTTGTGCTATACTCAGGGAATCTTACAGGAATTATAAAAAGTGCTGAACGCTGATCAGGGAATGCAATTTGTAGCTCAGTTCATGCAGTTTTTCTGTTTTACCTTTTGGGAAGTAAAATCAATTTCAGATTAATTTTAACAGGGAAAGTTTGAAATGTAAGTCAGCATTTGCTCAAGTTTCTGCTGTGCTGCTGGGAAGACAAAGAATTTTGATGGTTATTATCAATAGCAGTGCTAGCCTCAAATTAAAACTCAGTTAAACACTTTCTTGCCTTGTTCTGGCAAGACTAAAAGCTAAATTTTAAGTTATCAGTGCACAAACCCAAAATTTATTATGAGATTTAGTAGTTTTTCACCCTACTTGTCACCGTGTTGCAAAAAATCCCAAAACCACAGCTATTACTGCTTTTGCTGTGTTAGAGGTTCCATTTTGAAATCTGGAACAGGGTTTTTTTATTGTTTGAAAATGTGTTTGCTGTAAGTCAGTACAGCATAATTGAAGCAATAAGGTATTTTGTTCTTATCCACAATCTTTGAGCTATATTTAAAAATCCTTTATAATATTTTTTCTGCTATACTGAATTATATGTTTATTCTTTTTTACAGTAGCTTCACTGCAGAATTCCAGAAGGAAAACAGGCTCTTAGATGTCAACCCAAAATTCTTTACCATTTTGAATACAGTATTACATATAATTCTGTAAAGACCAAGTCATACATCACTTGATTTCAATGGAACAGCTCTTACTGACTTTACTGAGAGCTGGCTGAGGCTCAGATTGAACTGTTGCCATGCTATCAAAAGCATAATAAGCATTTTGAATCAGTTTGAAATCTCTTTCATGGTCTTTTATTTTAGCTCAACAGCACATGCAGTCCTGCTCCACCTAGCAATATGTAGGGTACTGCAATCCCAGACTGGAGATTTCAAAGAGGCACTTTAGAGTTGATTTTAAAAGTAAAAAGTAGTTAATTTCTTTTTAATTGCAAATTTTGTTGATGGAGCCATTGCAGATGTTGTGTTATACAGAGGGGGAGTCTGGAAGATGGGTTTATGTCTCTGGTTGCACACATTCCTTTGGCCAAAGTTCCAGGGGTTAATGGCTCTGCTGCATGCAGAAGTCTCTGATCATTGATTTTTAGTGGCTGCTGTTACAGAAAGTAAGAGTGGCATTTAAGAGTGACAAAGCACCTTATTAAAGTTAATGCCTTTGATTTGCTTCAAATCATCCACAGTCCATGTGGACCTGTCATAATTTATAACTTGCTTGGTCACAGCAATAAGTCTAAAAACTGTCATGTAATCTGCATCAATGCTTGTGCACAAGAGAAATTAGACATATTTCTTAGTAAAGTTTGTATCGTGGCATTTATCTCCCTTTGCTCAGAAGGTTGCCTTCAGCTTAATTGCTGTGTCTTATTATTTATATTGCTAGGAAAAAAAGGATTAAATACAGGAGAGAAAGATAACAGAGGTTGTGCTTCATAAGATAAATAAAAATCTATTTCTGTTTGTTTTTAAACATGATAAATGTGGCTAGGTTTTTCAGTCTTCCCTGCCGCACCCCCCCCAAAGTCTTGAGCCTCCTGAGGATAATCTTAATAGGATAAAGTGGCCTTTGAAAAGCAATTAGCAACATCCCTAAGAACTGGTCCATGACATGTGCCATGCTCAAACCCCTCCTGATTAATGCTCATCTTAATTCCATTTCTTGGGATTTATTTACTCATTTCACATATAATGTGTTTAGTTCCTTTAACTCTGCTCTGTGATTTGAAAGCATATTGCTGTATTTCAGTTTCACATATAGCTGTGCTTCCACTTTTTGCTCTTGAGAGCAGATGGCAGTCTGCATGCAGGCTGATCGGTCATTCATACACTTCTGCTGCCCTGCAGACAGGAAGGTGAGACCCAACATTCTGAGACTACTTTTCATTAACATGGACTAACTAATGAGCTTGACTGCTTCAGGTTCAGGGTAGTTTGGGATAGGTTTCTTAGGTAGACACAAAATTTTTTCTAGCATAGCGGCAAGAGAGTTATATGGCACTCTGAATACTATGTGTTTGAAGGTATTTTGAACTAGGATCCCTAGTAATTGAAACACAAAAATCACTATTTGTATTAGATTTTTCATGAGAATTTGATGCAGCAGCCACATATGGACTACATACCAATGGAAAGGGAGCTTAGCTCACAGTACAATGTATGATCAGTACGAATAATTAGTATTGTAACAATGTTTATGAAAAATGGGATCATTGAGGAAGACACTGGGTTCCTTAGGATGAAATTTAGCTTCTTTAGCAACCTTGCTTTGGCTCCTTTGATTTTATTCTAGAGGAATCATGCTTCTTAGGCATACGAGCTCCCACTGTAACAAAGTTCTACAGGAGGCTGCTTTTTCTTAATATGTACTGTATGTGCTATACTCATGAAATTATTTTTTTTTTAAACTTTCCTATGAAATTCCAACATTTGTCACTCCTTACCCAGTCTCCATCCACTGCCGCATTTTGAGAATTCCAGGAAAAGCAGGAATCCTTTAAAGTGTCTAATCTAGCAGATACTATTCAGATATAGTTAATGCTCCATTAGTGTACTCATTTCACTGAACTCATTTCATATGCTTGAGAACACCTTTTGTGAGCTGCACTTCTTTTTTTTATGTTTATTTTGTTCTTCAGAAATTAGTGCAAAGGAATAAGCGAGGTCCCTGCCACCCAACAGCTTCCTTAAGCTCAAATGCTTCAAGCATCAGCCCACCTACAAACCACAAATAAGCAAACAAACGGATTTGGCCAGAAGCTTTCAGCAAGCAGCATGTCTCTCTTGTTCTAAAATTAAATGTGATACAGAACCTATATCAAAACAGCCTGTTTGGGAGGAAGAGAGAAGGAAGGTCCATTATTGAAATTACATCCTATTTACGCCACATACAAGCATCCTGTAGGTAGTAAATAATTCTAACTGCTTTAAGTAATATGACCTTTGAGGCAGGGAATATCTTCCTACATCTGTTTTCAGTTAGTAAGAACCTTGTAGATCACGTCTTTAAATAAATGGGGATTTGTACATCTTGCAGGCTTTACAGTACTTAATAAGATGTTAAAAACATTAAAATAATTCAATATGATCTTGAAAAATAAATATGAATAAGGCACTTGAGGCTTGGGAGTTTTGAGTTGGGATGTTTCCCAGGGTAGTTTGTGGCACATTGTCCTGTGCACTGGCTGTTTCTGCCAAGCTGGAAATCTAATGCTGAAGGGACCTTTACACCCAAACGGTCTCCTTGAGCCCATTATACTAAAATAGGTATGGGTCACATCTGAACTGTGCTAAGTTGTTGTCAGCATCTGCTGTCATACTCCTTTATGGGCTCTTTCAAGATCTTTGCAGTGTTTTCTACATGCACTTGCTTTTCTTTAGGTAGTTTCTCTGTGTATTGATCTTTAGCAATATGCTTTTGTAACTATGTCCTGGACTGCATCATCATCAGTGTGACCAGCAGGACAAGGGAAGGGATTCTGCTCCACTCTACACCTCTCTACTGCCTGAGGGGTGCTCAATGGCACTAGGGCCAGCTGGCACTGAACTGCCTGTATCCATACCATTAAATATTTACTCTCAAAACCAGGGTGGCTGCATGCAAGCTACTTATTGTGTGTGATCCTTGACCCATGCATGCTCTCAAACTAGCTCTGAAAATGTATGCAAGCAGGCTGTAACAGGGAAGCACAAACAGAAAATAAAAGGAGTGTACTAAATGGTATTATGAGTTTGGGTGTAGTATTTACCAAATGTTGTGTTTCTCTATTGAGGACTAAATAGGGAGGGAAAAATTTAAGAGCAGTAAGAACTGAAAAAAAGGCATAACATTACCGGAAATACATATGATTTTGTGAAATTAAGACCTTAGAAAAATCACTGCTTTTCCTTGGCCCTGCTTATTACACAATGTACTTAAAGTACTCCCAGTTAAGTCACTAGGCTGCTGGCAAACTTAAGCAAGCACTCATGAGGAAAGCATATGATTATGTAGAATGCTGACTGGAAGTTTAACTAATGATCTATTCAGCTCTGGGTGCCATACACAGATCATGAAGCATTTATTTCCAATTATTAACTGTTTTGTAGTTTTGGAGGTTTTATTTTTTTTGTCTTTTGGGTTTTTTTTTATTCCTGCTCAGGCATACTGACAAATATGGCTTTTTGCTTTACTTTTAAAGAAAGTTGCAGCTGCAGAGGTTCCTTGAGCCACGTCAATCATTTACAGATGTTCTTTGACAATG